>NC_085879.1:42264234-42304234 GCF_034702125.1 Engraulis encrasicolus
TCTATGGATGTACCAAATCCTAAGATTTGGTTCCTTCGGTTCCCATTGGATTCGATCTTGTTGAGGCTCGGTTTTGGTTTTAATGATCAGACTAGGATTCGGTATTATTCGGTCAAGTCTTCAGCCTTGAATTCCGTACTCGGCAGAACCTTAAAAATCAGGATTTGGTACATCCCTAATTCATACCACTTGAGAAGTCAGACTTCAGGGCATCAAGAGATGAAGATGGATAGGAAGGAAGCAGTGAAGATGTTGGCCGTGATATGAAGCAGTAATTAAGTACCGGTATTAAGAAGTTATGCAGGAGAGACGAAATTGGAGGCACTCAAGGTTGCATTTTTTATACTTTATACATTATACATACATTTTTATAAATTATTTCAGACTGAAGAAGGGTGTAAGCTCGAAACATCTGTGATGTGAGGCGATTAAAAATGAAAAAAGAAATCTGATGAGTGCTTCTTTATTCACTTTCTTTTGAGATTTGAGTTCATTCATTGACGAAGTTAAGCACCCAGTGTAAAGTATAAGAAGACAAGGTGTTGAGCGCGCTTCCTGATCCTCCTAATACAATACTGCAAGGCCCATACGGTCTTCTTCAAGTGGTGATCTCTTTCACAGAGATCTCTTGATATACGCCCTGAAGAAGGCCATAAGGGCCGAAACGTGTAGTAGGCATTGTAGCCAAATAAAACATAAAATTGAAAGAAAAATGTCTGCACACTTAAATCCCCTTTGTGTTCTTTTTAATAAGAGGCCAAGCTTTCGGTCTACTGACCTTCCTCAGGGCTCAGTTACAAATGGAACACACTCAGTTACAAATGGATCCGGCTAAACACAGCCAAATAAAGAGTATAAAAATTGCAACCTTTAGTGCCTCGGATTTACTCTATCCTGCACAAGTTTGAGAGTCCCTACACCGATGCAGGGCCGGCCCAAGCCTTTATGGGGCCCTAAGCAAAACTTCATCCAGGGGCCACGTACCACCACCTACTCAGCATCAGATGCTTCATAAGATTAATTTACTTGCACAAGTGAGGCCTAGGAGCTAAGGACATGGGTAGGCTGCCTGTAGATCATGTACCCATCATGCACTGCACTTCTTGGAGCAAAATTTCTCAAACAGAAAGCTATTTATCTGCTCTTTGCTGCTGATGGGGGGCCCCTGGTGGCATGGGGGCCCCAAGCTATCGCATAGTTCGCTTATGCCTCGGGCCGGCCCTACATCGATGAGCACCAAGGAAAAAAACGTGAAGACCCTGAAGCACTCAGATTTTCTGCTTCTGGGTCAAAGACGTCCAAAAAGGAACTGTCATTCAGTGTAACGGATACCTTCTGCTGACTGTAACTGTAAAAAACATGACTATTTTTATTTAATTTTTTTCCAGTGAATTCATGAAAGCCTCGGCTGTCATCCATTCACTTGAAACAATTTAAAAATCTTGTTTTTTTTACAGTTACAGTCAGCAGAAGGTATCCGTTACACTGAATGACAATTCCTTTTTGGACGTCTTTGACCCTTGTGTTCTGACAAGTTAGAAGTAGGCCCAGGTCTGAAAGAACACTTTAAACAGGCCTAGTTCTGAAGAGGGCTTGGAATAGGCTTATGGTAGGTCTAGTTCTGAAGTAGGTTTGAAATAGGTCTAATGGCCCGTACAGAGTAATTCCGCAACGCTCTCCTTGACTTTGAATGGGGGTGATATCGCACTTGACAGCGCGGAGGTGAAGCGATATCGCAGCGGGACGCGATTTGATATAGACGAGCTCTCTATATCATGCAAATTTGATGGTCCAATAACCAATCAGATGGGCGTATGGGTAGCAAGGGCGGGAGTTACAAATTTTTTTGAAAAACATGGCGGCGATTTCTGTGATTTCCAACATCACGTTTTTGCTTAATATAAAGACACTAAATGCTTAAAAATGTCACGACTACCAGGGATTGATGTAAAAATGCACCACGAACTTATGTAACACAAATAGGTTACCCCACATTGCCATTTGATCACTCGATGTTTTGAGCTAACCGGGTAAGCTAACGTTAGCATTTTACCAGAACCAGGCAGCTACAAGCTTATATTAGACTACTTCTGTACTTCTATAATGATATAACGGGGCTTAAATGTTATCTAGGACCAAAACACAATCGCATTTAAGCCATGTACACACTGTGTTGTGATATTGGGTGAGTAATGTGTGCAAACGACCGTTCAGCGTTTGTTATCTCGCTCGGTCTACCCGGTGTCAGCTGCGAGACACAGGCCGCGCCGCAAGGATCGAAAGTCGGGTGAGCAGCGTAGTTAGCCCCGGGGAGAATCTAATGGGAGCATCCGTGACCACACCCCCAGCGCGATATTGCGCGTCGCGGATCCCGTCTGGCAATTTCCCCTGTGGGTACTAGGCGGAAGTCGAACAGAGGTTGAGGTTACGGCGTCAGACTTGTGGGCCAAAAGGTTGCCGGTTCAACTCCTGACCCACCAGGTTGGTTGGGGGAGTAATTAACCAACTGTCCCAACACACTGCTCCCTTTGGGCGCCAATTAGGGCCGCCCCTTTGCATGGGTGAGGCATAAATGCAATGTTGTGGTGTGCCGTGAGCACTGTCTGCTGTGGAGTGCTTTGTCACAATGACAATGGGAGTTTCCCAGGTGGGCTTTCACATTTACAAGTGAGTTAGACCTAGATCTGGGGTAGGCTTGAAGCATACCTAGCTAGGTTTGACGGCTTGTTGCAACAAACATTATCAGAATACTAAATGATGAGTCTCGTGGACACAGCAGCCGAGCCATGCAATTATGCCTATCCATACTGCAGCAGAGGTAGGTGTGTGTGTGTGTCTGTGTGTGTGTGTGTGTGTGTGTGTGCGCGCGCACACACAAATGTTTCCCTCACAGCCGCCATGTAAATGAGATAGGGATGGGATATCAGTATCGGTGTATCGGTATCAGGTTCTACTTATTAATTGTTTTCCTGTTCTTCTGACTCCCTTTTCTGACCAAATATTCTACTTGGTCCTACCTCAAGTTGAGACCCATGCATATATGTGGTTTTGATATTGGATCGGAGTAGTATCGGTATCGGCAGATATCCAAATTTAGATATCGGTATCGGATCGGAAGCGAAAAAATGTGTATCGGTGCATCCCTAACATGACAGGCAATGTGCGAGTGTACAAGTGTTTTTCTTCTAACTGTCAGTTAGAGAAAGGCAGGTGTGTGTGTGTGTGTGTGTGTGTGTGTGTGTGTGTGTGTGTGTGTGTGTGTGTGCCCTGTGAGTACAGCGCAGAGCTGAGCAGGTGCACTGAACGGGTGTAGAATCAGACACACAGCTCTGCATATTGCCGTGTCAATGTTCATTTCACATATAACCAGGTGCTTAATGAAGTGTGGCAGAGTGAGTAACTAACACTCACTCGTTTCGAAGGTGTAGGCCTACTGTATGTGCGAGTCTGAGTGTGACATTCACTCATTACCTTGAAGTGGGAGGGAACTCAGGGGAACTCAGTTCCCCCACCTCTTCATTTATCATCAGAGTTCCTGCAAAAATCATGTGCGCCGCATTTTATAAGTGGCGAGGGTTCCTGCTCTTCTTTTTGGATGATATAATTGGGTTCCTGCTCTTCTTTTTGGATGATATAATTGGGTTCCTGCACTTCTTTTTTTCCCACTTCAAGCACTGCTCATTATGAAGGTGTAATTATGTGTATGAGAGTGACAAATATGGAGTGTTGCAGAGTTGGAAAGAAAATAAAAGAAAAGAAAAAAAGCAGAAAGATACAGATGAAAAGAAAGGCAGACAGAGAGTTATTTCCCAAGCTACTACTACAGCCTACTCTCGCTGAAGAGAATTGAGATGCGTCCTAAATGTGCAACAGCTCCTTTTAAAGAGAATGGAGATGTGCCCTAAATGCCTACTCTTCCTATAGGGATTTGATTTGCGCCCTAAATGCCAGACTCTTCCTATAGGGATTTGAGATGCGCCCTAAATGCCAGACTCTTCCTATAGGGATTTGAGATGCGCCCTAAATGCCTACTCTTCCTATAGGGATTTGAGATGCGCCCTAAATGCCAGACTCTTCCTATAGGGATTTGAGATGCGCCCTAAATGCCTACTCTTCCTATAGGGATTTGAGATGCGCCCTAAATGAGCGATACAGCCCACTCTTCCTGAAGAGAATTGAGATGCGCCCCAAATGTGCTGATGGTAGTAGCCCTGACCTCAACTTTTATTGGGTAATCGAATCGGTAATCTTGAAGATGGTGATTAAACCCTTAAGAGGTGGAGAGGGGGGAAGCGGAAGGAGGAGAGGGGGGGAAGAGGAAGGAGGAGAGGGGGAAAGAGAGGAAGGAGGAGAGGGAGAAAAGAGAGGAAGGAGGAGAGGGGGAAGAGAGGAAGGAGGAGAGGGAGAAAAGAGAGGAAGGAGGAGAGGGGGAAAGAGAGGAAGGAGGAGAGGGGGGGAAGAGGAAGGAGGAGAGGGGGAAAGAGAGGAAGGAGGAGAGGGAGAAAAGAGAGGAAGGAGGAGAGGGGGAAGAGAGGAAGGAGGAGAGGGAGAAAAGAGAGGAAGGAGGCCAATCTTTTTTGCTGAGCCATATCTCTTGTCATACCATCTCCCACACACATACGCACAAACACACACACACACGCACAAACATACACGCATACTTCCAGTCTCCTTCTCTGTCTGTCTCTCCGAGTCTGTATTTTGAGTCTGTCTGTCTGTCTGTCTGTCTGTCTGTCTGTCTGTCTGTCTGTCTGTCTGTCTGTGTGTCTGTGTGTCTGTGTGTGTGTCTGTGTGTCTGTGTGTCTGTGTGTCTGTGTGTCTGTGTGTCTGTCTGTCTGTCTGTCTGTCTGTCTGTCTGTCTGTCTGTCTGTCTGTCTGTCTGTCTGTCTGTCTGTCTGTCACTCACACACACACACACACACACACACACACACACACACACACACACACACACACACACACACACACACACACACGTGTGTTGTTCTTCTAAGTTCATCAAGTAAGTAAATGCCATGCAAATAAGCTCGTTTTCCCATCATTGCCTGCCTTCCTTTGCTACCTGGGCAAACAAAGTGACGTGTGCAGTGGCACAGCCTCCTTTAACACAATACACCTGTCAGACTCACCAGACCAGCCGACAGCAGAGTGACTGAGATCCTTTTGAGCAGCAATATCAACATAGGTGGACAGGACACACTTGACTTGACACACTACAAGTACAAGCTAGCCCTGCCACATGCAGTAGTAGCACACCATTCAAGAGATGCATGAAGTGAAGTGTACTTTATTGTCAAAGATCTATGCAACAGGGTTAGCACAGAAGTTTGAAATTGGCGTTTGACCAGTCTCCAATGTGCAGTTTAACCAAAACATATAAATAAGAGATTGACAATAATCTCTCTCTCACTCACACACACACACGTACGCACACACACACACACACACAAATTTACAGTTCTTTCTCTGACAGATTCACTCACAACACACACTCACACATTCACTCATTCCCACTGCGCTCCCAAGTTCAAGCTAGCCCTGCCACATGCAGTAGTAGCACACACTATTCATTCACTCACTCATTCCCACTGCGCTCCCAAGTTCAACACCGGTGACTTGACTCAAATAGAATAGAATTAGGGATGCAAATTATCGATTAATTCATTAATCATTAGTTGATAGCCTTATCGATCGACTTATGATTAATGATAAGCGGCGTTTTCCCCCCCAAAACTCAATGTTTCTCGAAAAAAAAACTACTAAATCTAAACATTTTAATTAAAAATTGAGATAAAATACCACATTTAAATTAATTCTATTTCAATTCTTTAATCCAAAGGTGATTTAAATATTCCCACTATTCACACCCCTGTTCACTCACACTCACTCACTCACACATTCCCACTTCACCTGGGTCTCTTGTCAGTTGAATTGTCGATTAATTTCGATTAATGTTTTTTAATCGATTAACGCATTGATCGGTCGATTAATCGTTTGCATCCCTAAATAGAATGGAAGACAACAGAATGTCAGAGATAGCACAACGTAAGAGGATAACAGAATAGAACAGAAGTGGCCCAGACATGGCCCATGCGACCAGGTTCGATTCGGGCCCTAGGTCATTTGCCGAAACTTCCCCATCTCTCTCACCCCGCTCATTTCCTGTTCCTTTGTAACTGTCCTGTCATAATAGGCATAAAAAGCCCAAACAAATATATATTTTTTTAAAGACAAAAACAGAACCATATAGAATATAACAACACCTATCATTATACGTCAGGAAACAAGCTTTAAGGCTCTGCCGTGTCCTAACTGCGTTACTAAGATGGGAACCCGGGTTCGATTCCGGCCCGAGGTCATTTGCCGAACTTCCCAGTCATTTCCTGTCTCTCCTCCACTGTCCTGTCATAAAATTAAGGAAAAAAAAAAGCCCTACAAATATACAAGGGAAAAAAAGCTTGAAGCTATTTTAGTGAAAAGGCTGCGAGAAATATTAGCCCATCTATAGCTAAACTTTTCCTTTCTGAACTCATGTACACCTCTACTGTATACATGACTCCTACTCAACTTTCTTACTTACTCTTACCAGGGCCGGAGTAGCCTGGGAACTCCCATACTGCCTTTAGTTCTACACAATCGTTTCGATCTGAAAGACAATCTCACTTGTGATTAGGTCTGGTGTTAACCAGGCAAGGGCCGGATTATCCATAAGGGCCAGTGGCACAGTGCCCAGGGGCACCAGCCATTTTTGACCACTGAGGGGGCACCACAAGACACAAACTTCACAAATATTGTTTATAAAAGGGGGCACAAGTGAGGTATAGTGCCCGGAGGTACCACATTGGCTTAATACGGTCCTGACTCTTGCTTACGTAATTACAGTGCGTCTTGACTGCGAGTGCTGTGTAATAGTTTAGTCAGGGTGGGGAAGGGAATCCTGGAGCGTCCAGGATACAGCGGAATGTTTACACAAGCGGGCGGGAGGGAGGTACACACACACGCACATACAGCGAGTGTGCTTCATGCCACGAATGGTCTAAAATAGGCTTTTAAACACCAGCTCTCCAATCATACCTGGGTGAACTATATACTGGCTTTCTGTTTGCGTGGGCATCTAAAGTTCTCCTTTGAGGTCAACCATGAAATGGCATGTCGTGTTGTTGGGAAGGTTGGGTTGCATGTTAAGGAAAACATAGATATGAAAATGGCTGTGGCAACAGCACAGGAGCAGGACCGTATTAAGCCAATATGGTGGCCCCGGGCACTGTAACTTACTGGTGCCCCCTTCACATTACATTACATTACATTGCATTGCATTTGGCAGACGCTTTATAACCAAAGCGACTTTCAAAAGAGGACATAATCAAGCCAACAAACAAGATTTGTTAAATTTGTGTCTTGTGGTGCCCCCCCCCTTATGGATAACCTGGCCCTGACCAAGAGGATCTTGTGGAATTATGCAGACAGACTGTGACAGGAAAAAAGGAAAACACTGTCTGCAGCATTTGAATACCTGAAGCTCTGGCTGGGCCACATATTTTAGGGAACTGCTGTTCCTGAAGATTAGAACCACGGTGTGTGTGTGTGTGTGTGTGTGTGTGTGTGTGTGTGTGTGTGTGTGTGTGTGTGTGTGTGTGTGTGTGTGTGTGTGTGTGTGTGTGTGTGTATTCCATTATGGATGGTTTTTAGAAACAAAGTAGGCCTGTCATTCTTCATTCAATGACCTTGCTGACTGCATACAGGTAGCCCTTTTCCCATGCCCACCCCCACTCATTCACGCCCTTTCCCATGCCCAATCCCATTCACTCACTCACTCAGACAGCCCTTTCCTATGCACAACCCCACCCACACACCCCACTCACCTTTTCATCGGTGCATTTCTTGATCAGTGCCTCCCGAGCTTGCAGCTTGCCCTCCATCACGTTGAAGTCTCCGTCTTTCTGCTCGATCTGCTTCCTGTGCGAGTCCACCTGCACCATCAGCTCCGAGTTGCGCTTCTCCAGGCGGCTCCGGGCCGCGTCCGTCCGCTTCACCTGCGTCTGCACCTCGCTGAGCTCGTCCAGCAGGCGCCCGTGTTTGTTAGACACGCTCCAGTAGTTGAACGAGAGGATGGCGATTATCACCATCAAGCCGATGAGAATGAAGGAAGGCAAGCGGCCTCCGCGTCGGTTGGCGCTGAACCCTACCATCTTATAACAAGTCTGTCTTAAATCCAATAAATAATAATAAATAGATGCTCTCAATTAAGTGAGACTCGAGATGCGACGTCTCTTTGCATACACTAACCACGGTAACGTGTAGTGGTGGTCGCCGCCAGGCTGGCTGAGACGTTAGCTAAGGAGCTAGCTACACACCAGCAGTCTTCATAATACAGTACTCCTCACCAAGCTTGACCGACCAAATGCTGACAATCTGGATGGCCACGTAGAACTGGACTTGTTACTTGTATTAGGAGGAATCTTTACCTAATTTGTACGTTTCTTACAGAGCCCGCTAACAGCCACACAAGCACAACACTTGTGTGTGTGTGTGTGTGTGTCTCAAAAAGCCGAACACAAGACAGCAGCTACGTGGCCTATGGGAGGCACACAAAAGCAGACGCTAGCTTACAATTTGACAGTTTTTAGACAATCCCATGCAAAAAGCGCCGTATTCTCAAAACAACTGACCATTCACCAAACCCGGATTGTTTATTCCCAACACCCTTCGCACACAAACTTAATGATGGTTAAGGGGAGGTTCGGAGAAGCACTATCGAGGTCCTCTGTGGCACCACGTCATATCAGTAACAGAGATTCATTTATTGCCGTTCAGAGATTTCTGTATTTGCCTGCTATCGGGGAAAAACGACCCTTTAAATAGCAAGCATAGCCGGTAGTACCACAACGTGCTATCGGTCAAGACAGTCAGTTGCTTATGTCCTAACACTTAGCCAGCTACTACACTTAAGCACATATTTGCCCCTCATCACACGACCTGGATTGTTTGCTGACTGCTAGTAAGACACTATGGCTAGCATTGCACATAAAAACATCAAAGCCTAGTCCGTCTGGTGACTGCAAACCAGCAAACGTTACAGCTCCTTGCTGCCTTTTCCTCCAAACAGCTGAAGCAAAAAGACACATCAAACGCTGGCTACGCGTTGAGGAGCTAGCTGTTTTTTGTCAACTGACAACGCAGGTCAACCTTACCCTCGCTGACTTTGATTGAGGGGAAATCCTAGAGAGGCGAAGCGGCGGTCTGTCCCCTGCACATTCGCCACAGCCGACAGGTACACCTGGCAAATGTCAAAAAAGGTTTGTCTGCCTCTGCAGCCAGGCAGCCAAGTCGTCAGCTAGCCTTTACTTCCTTCTGTAGCTTGTCTTCTGCACCCACGGGCAGTCCAACTGACAGTTAGCACTGAACAGCAGCAAGTAGCCTATCACATCACAAACGCTTGCCAATGTCTGCAAAACAGACGCCAAGGAAAATAGGTTAAGGCAAATGCCTACCGCATCGATAATGCTATTAAACCGATCAAGCAGCTTTTCTTTTCAACATCCACGTCTAGATGGAGGGCAAAAATCTTAAATCGAAAACCTTCCTCTGCGTGTAAGGTGGTAGGAAACTGACAGTTACAATGTCCAATCACATCACTACAAGCGAAAAGGTTCAGTTTGTCGTCGCGGCTTTATTGGTTAATCTTATAATAAGGTGGGCGGGGATTGGCTTGCTAGAATGAACCAAAAACTCAGTAGGACGATGGCGTGAACAAAATTGTTGATGTGGCTCTCGCAAGTTCTGCCCTGGTTCCGTGTTCGTTGCAGTCACGGTCAGCCCTGTTAATAACTAGTGCATAACCTAGTCATCACTTACCATGATTTACTAGAACCACACTGAGTTAAACTCGACTAAAAATAAATAAATACACAAATAAATACATAAATAAGTACATAAATGAATAATAATTATGAATAATAATATCTGAATAATTGCATTATGACACTGTAAATTGGCATATAATGAATAAAAACTCTATCCCTAACGCTGTGTGTGTGTGTGTGTGTGTGTGTGTGTGTGTGTGTGTGTGTGTGTGTGTGTGTGTGTGTGTGTGTGTGTGTGTGTGTGTGTGTGTGTGTGTGTGTGTGTGTGTGTGTGTGTGTGTGTGTGTGTGTGTGTGTGTGTGTGTGTGTGTGTTTACAGCTTTACACGACATGAATAAGTAGCCTAATGAATGTGCCTGCATGTGTATGAGGTGAGGTAGGGAAACTAACAGCCAAATGATAGGCCTAAGCTTTGAGGTGGGTTTTGAACGGGCTCAGTAAGGGGGCACATTATATTACATTTAGGCTGACACTTTTATCCAAAGCAACATTAATTTTAGAGTATGCTTACAGTCCCTGCTGGAGCAGTGTGGGGTTAGGTTAGCCTGGTCCTGACCATCCCATAATACATAGTGCAAATAAATCACTGGGAGCATTAACAGTGTTGCAGACTTCTATTATTTACTTCATCCCATAATACTACCATTTTATTTTACCGTAGTAGAGACAATCCTTTGGCAGAAGTCCATAGGATGGCTCGCGAGGCTAGGGTTAGCTGCCTTGCTCAAGGGAACCTCATGCCATGGAGTGAAACAGGGAGTGGAAGGATGGGGTTCGAACCTGTAACCCTATCCAAAACCCATCTCCTTGACCGCTAAGCCACAGTTTCCAATGAAGTGTCACATTACGTGTCTTTCTGCCAGTCTGTCATCTTTAGCTGGGCATGACCGGGCATGAAAAGCAAATAAGTCTTGGGGGAGGGAGAGGGAAAGAGGGAAAGAGGGAGGAGGGAGTGAGGAGACATGGAGGAGAAAGGAGGGAGGAGAGTGGAGAGAGGGAGGAGAGAAGAGGGAAGAGATAAGAGAGTGGAGAGAGGGAGGAGAATGAAAAAGGAGAGAGGGAGATGAGAGGAGAGGAAAGAGGAGATGATAGAGGGAGAAGAGAGAGAAGAGGAGAGAGTAGAAAAGACAGGAGAACGGGAGGGAAGAGGAGAGGAGAGGAGGAGATGAGAGAGGAGAGGAGAGGGTAGAGGGAGATGAGGGAGGGAGATGAGAGAGGAGAGAGTAGACAGGAGGAAAGGGGGGAGGAGAGAGGAGAGGAAAGAGGAGAGCAGAGGGAGAGGAGTGAGGGGACAGGCCGAGAAAGGATGGGAGAGAAGAAGAGAGAGGGAGAGAAGAGGGGAGAGAAGAGAGGGGGGGAGGGAGAGAGCTGGGAGAGGAGAGATGGGAGGAGGGAGGAGAGAGGAGGGAGGAGCGACCGCACCTCTGAGATTTAAAATTAATTTCCGCTGCACACAGTACAGTGTGCCCCCTTCACTCCGAAAGCAATCTGAGGCTATAGCTCGAGGAGGTGCCCTCCTGACACACACAGGCCCTGTGCTTACAGTTGAGGACGATATTATTAGCCCCCCTCCTGAAATTAGACATATCTCTTCATTGATCATTGATAATAAATGTATGTTATTCTGGAAACGAATACACCATGGATATAGTATCCAATAAGTTAAATTTGGACTTTTCCATTTTCACAATGAGTTTAAACAAAAAAGTGTAAAAATGGCAAGGACAAAATTATTAGCCCCCTTATCATTAATAGTCAATAAAGTGCCATTTATGAACAAAAAATGACACCAGGCACTTTGATTAGTTGTTAACTATGTTGGCACATGTCCTACCAGGGATTTTGGCCCATTTTTTTCATTGCAAATAGTTAAGCTGGTCCAAATTGCATGGATGTTGAGGATGGACATTCATTTTCAGCACTCTTCAAATACTATCTAAAGGATTGAGGTCTGAACCACTCCATGACCATGGTTTTAGTATCCTTGAAGAACATTTGAACTATTTTGGATGCATGTTTTGGGTTATTATCTTATTGAAAGATCCAGTGAAGATCTTAACTCCCTCTATAAGCATATTTTTGCAAGGTCACTTTCCACATTCTATCATAATTTTCAGTTTTTATGGTGCCGTACACCCAAACAAGGTTTCCTGTGGCTGAGGCTGCCATAGAATGATGCATCCACCACCATGTTTAATTGTGGAAACCATCTTATAAGGATCCAAGGCCTATCCCTTTCTTCACCTGACAGAAGCAGAATTCATGCATCAAAGCAGGTGCAATTGAATATCATCAGATGAAAGCAGAGACGTTCAAAACTCATTTTTGACTTTCAAATGCTCACAGGAAAAGCTCAATAACACTCTGATATATACTGCCTTTAGTAAAGGGGTTCTTCTGTGATGATGGCCCCAAAGCCCAATATGATGACAAGGCCTAACAACTGTCTTTCTTGGGGGGGAAAAAACTCCAGATGAGGCCAGGTCAATAACAATCATCTAAGCAGGTGTCCAATGCTTCTTTGGTCTAATGAGGCTAAGCAGTTTCCACAGTTACACATAGTGGAAGGGCATCAAGTTTAGTCTGTTATTCAGCCTCAGACACAGGGAGTCTGTGTCTGAATCTGGATTGTTGGGTCTTCCAACAACATTGTAACCCAAAGCATACATTTAGATTAGTTCAGAGGTTCTTCAAGGACACTAAAACCATGATATTGGAATCACCCGCTCATAGTCCAGTCCTCAATCCCACTGAGAGTCTGTGGTTAATGTCTATGCTCAGCATCCATGCGATTGGGACCAGCTAGAACACTTTGCAGTGAAGAAATGGGCCAAAATCCCTAGTGGGGTATGTGCCAACCTAGGTAGCAACTTATCAGAGCCTGTTGTCAGTTTTGGTTCATAAATGGCGCCATATTGACTATTAATGATCAGGGGGCTAATAATTTTGTCCTTATCATTTTTGCCCTTTTTTGTTTAAACTCATCGTAACAATAGAAAAATCCAAATCCAACTCATTGAACATTATCTCCATCAGTGTATTTGTTTCCAGAATAACAGAAACGGTGAATAATGGTCATTCTTACTGAGAAATCAAGAGAAATGTCTAATTTCAGGAGGGGGGCTAATAATATCGTCCTCAACTGTATTTACTCATGTACTTGTGCATTTGTGCATTCAATCATTCATTCATTCATTCATTCATTCATTCGTTCATTCATTCATTCATTCATTCATTCATTCATTCATTCATTCATTCATGCATTTTTTTTTACTTCAAACAGACACACAGAGATCTTTGATTGAATTTAGGTGTGAATTTTAAGTGTAAAGTGTAAGGCATTACACAACACAGGCTACTGTATATACAGTAACCTGTTGGTTTGCGCATTCTTACCTTCTCTCTTTGATCCAAACTGGCACTTAGCTTTGTTGTCATGTTGTTACAGAAAAGGAAAAATATGAAACAGGTCTGCTTCAACCATGATTTTTTTCTGCTCCCACTTTGTTTTTCTTGATGTTTCTGGTGAAAACCCTTCAGATATCAGGGGGTTTTCACCTGAAACGTTATAAAAAAAATATTTTTAAATGGCTGAAAAAAAAATAATAAAAAATAAAATAATAATAATAATAATAATAATAATAATAATAATAATAATAATTGTATTTGTATAGCACTGTATCATACAAGGCATGCAACTCAAAGTGCTTGACAAATGGGAAAAACACATCATTATTAGAGATGGATTTAAAAGGAGAGGTAGAGAGGAGAGGCAGAAATAGCAGGAAGGCAGAGGAAGAAGAGATAGAAAGAGATTGTAGAGTCATAAGGTCAACGTACTGTAGGTTAGGACCAGGATTCTTAGAGGTGTAAGGTCCATGGGGGCTGGGTCTAGCATAAGTCATAGATAGCCACACTCAAATCCTAGTTGAAGCAGACTTTTTCCATTTTAATTATATTTTATCATTTGGTTGTCTTGCTCCTGCAGGTTAGATATTTTGGATGTGCAGACTTTAACCCGTTTTAGTGAACACCTGCAAAAAATGCCTGCCAAATGCCCATTTTAGGAAAAGGTGCCCTCAGCCTATGAGAATCTAAATATCTCAGCCTCCGAAGCACATAAAACATGAAATGAGTTGCATTTAAGCGCTAAGACCCTCATTTTGCATTAGAATGTATAGTTTAGTGTATACGTACCACCCATCAATGAGTTAACCTCCTTCAAGTTGTTAGAGAACCTTGGCATGGCGTCTAGCAGATGAATAACATAATCTCTACTGTCAGTGTTACCAGATTGGGCTGTTTCCCACCCAATTGGGCTGCTTAGGATGGCCATCTGCAGGTAACAAATGGGTAAAAGGGCATTTGTTGGGCAGGTTTTTCTGGCCATAGACATTTAGGTGAAATTGGTCAGGATTTAGTGCTTCTATAGGCGGGTTTTGAGCATTTTCTGGGCTGGAAATCATGACGAGTTTCATCTGGCAACCCCGTGTCCTGTGGGACTATAATGCCTGCTTATCACAATATCTCCAAACATGGCAACCCAGAGTACTGTACTGAATGTCTGCTTATCTTACAGTAATATCTCCAAACATGACCTTGACAGTTGTCTGCTGATGTTTTCTTATTTTCGCACAAGGTCATTCACCAAGATGAATATGTTTATCCCTATACTAGTATCTCCTCCTCACATTGAAAAACAAATGATGCCCTTCTCATCCAGAATTTCTCATAGTATAGGGAAAGTGGGATTGTGTTTTCTCTCTCTTGTTTCTCTTTGTTCTCTTGTTCTGTTTTTTGCATGGGTTTTATCTCATTTGTACAGCACATTGAATTGCTTGTATGAAATGCGCTAAATTGCCTTGCCTTGCCTTGCCTTGCCTTGCCATCTGTGTGTGTGTGTGTGTGTGTGTGTGTGTGTGTGTGTGTGTGTGTGTGTGTGTGTGTGTGTGTGTGTGTGTGTGTGAGAGAGAGAGTGCGTGTGTGAGTGTGTGTGTGTGTGTGTGTGTGTGCCTGTCTTTTGGAAAGAGCAAGCCATCCCAATATCCTCCTGATCCTTCTCAATTTCAATTTGAATGAAAATCAATCAGCCCACACACAAACTACCACAAATTCAAACAAACAAAATAGTAGAGGTGCACCGAAAATTCGGCTGCAGAAAATATTCGGCCGAAAACAAAAAAAAGAGACTTTCGGTTTTCGGCCGAAAGCCAATTGAGTGGCCGAATCGGATGCCGAGTAGAAAATGAATTGAAAATGGGCATTAATTTAACAAATTTCAGTTCTACTCTAAGATTTGAAGATTTCAAATACACATTCATTATCTTTCAAAAACATGTCTAAACAGTTATTGTAAGCCGTAGATTTAAGCAATATTTAAAAATAGTGAAAAACCTAACTTTTGATAACATTTAACTGAATTTTAATATTCGGTTTTGATTTCGGTATTCGGCCAAGTGATTAATTATTATTCGGTTTCGGTTTCAGCCACAAATTTTCATTTCGGTGCACCTCTACAAAAAAGCAACCAATTAACATGTAAGTCGGCCAAGGTATCAAATACACTGCTGTGTGCATTATAGCCTACTCCATCCCTGTAGGGCTCCCATTTTTTTTAATTATTATTATTATTTTTTGTGATTAACATTTTTTTTTTTTAAATTGTTTTTCAAGATTTACACAGAAACATCCCTTATCCGCCCACCCCAACCCCCTACATGCCACCACATATATAAAGTATTAGTTGTACAACATTGTGTAATGCACACTGTGCAAATGACCTAACAAGGTAAACAAAATACAAAAACAAAAAAAACACATTCTGCGTCACACCACATATCAGTTAGATTCAGTTATAAATGACACATACATTCCCCATTTTTTCCCATACAAGTCCATCTTTCCCATCTTCCTGTAAGACATTTTTTCAAATGCCGCAACCCTGGCCAGTTCAGCAGTCCATTCTTGAAATGAGGGAACCCCCTCCGCTTTCCATCCTCTCAAAAGTATCTGTTTGCCTATCATTATACTAGTTAGGATCCAGCTTTTCACATTTGTATTCCCCTCGGTCAGAACTGTTCCATCTCCCAGTACAAATAGTCTGGGGCAAAAGTCAATGTGTGTCTCTGAGATCTCACTAATGTGAGAGTGAATCCTTTTCCAGAATTGTTGAACTTTGTCACAATACCACAATGCGTGTACAAGATGACTATCTTCTGTTTTACATCGCCAACATTTAGGAGAATCAAGTATGCCAAGCCTAAACATTTTGGAGGGTGTCCAGTAGAAGCGATGGATAATTTTAAACTGAATAAGTCGTACTCTGGCATCCCTTGATACAGCTCTTATATTTTTACAAATCATATCCCACTCATCATCCTCCAGTGTGAGGCTTAGATCCCTTTCCCATGTCAGCTTGAGGGCTTGGAGTGCTCCATCTCCCACTGACCTAATCATCTGTGAGTAGTGCGTAGAGGCCTTGCCTCCTAAAGTGTCCTAAATATCAGGACCTCTTTTAGGAACCCAGCAGGTTTGGGGGCAGATGTATCAGATCGAAAAGTCCCCATTAACAAGTGACGTAGTTGTAAATATCTGTAAAACTGTGATTTGGAGATACCAATACTAAACTGCTGCACTAGGTCCTGGAAGGACTTCAAGATATTGTTATGATACAGGTCGTTAAGGGTTACGATGCCTCTTTCGTACCACTCTTTCCACCATATGGGAGACTTATTTATACATAATTTAGGATTCAGCCAGATGCTTGAGAATACATTTAGATGGGGATCAAGGTTAAACTGCTTAGCAACCTTGGACCACAGTACTATTAGGTGAGAGAATACTGGGTGTGTTTTAAGCTCTCCTGATAGTTTAATAGACAAACATTGTATTAGTGGCACTGGAGCAACAGACTGCTCAATACAGTGCCACGGCGGTGCCCTTTCTGGAGGAAGTGACCAGTGCGCCAGATGTCTTAAGTTAAAGGCATAATAATAATACAATAACTTGGGTAAGCCTAAATCACCCCTATCCACGGGCCTCCATAATTTATTCGCATGCAACCTTGGTTTCTTGCCATTCCAAATGAATGTCTTCACTATTCTGTCAAACCATTTAAAGTATGAAAGTGGAACCTCAAGAGGTAAAGAATGGATTAAGTAGTTACGTTTAGGAACACAGTTCATTTTTAACACATTAACCTTCCCAACCATTGACAGGCTTAGTGCTAACATCACATGAAATGTTGTGTAATAGTGGATCAGTTAACTTTAATCAAATCCTTCAGCTGTGGAGGGAAAATAATGTATATCTAAGACCTTGGTTGGGCCACTGAAATGCACCAAGTTGAAAGGCAGAGAGGGGGAGGGGGGGGGGGGCAATATGCCGTCAAAGGAAGTGCTTCTAACTTGGACTAGTCCACCTTGTATCCTGAGAACTTGGAAAAGGAACTTGGACTATGTTAAGGAGGCAGTTTATCGATCAGTTTGGGTCAGAGACAAATAGAAGTATATCGTCTGCAAAAAGCATAAGCTTATGCACCTTTCCCCCTGCTGTTATACCTGGGAAATCAGGTGCCATTCTTATGGCTGCTGCTAGTGGTTCCAGGACTAGACAAAATAACAATGGAGACAGGGGTGAACCCTGTCTAGTCCCCCTACCAAGGGCAAAGTAATCTGAAATTAACCCATTAGTTTGCACTGCCGCTTCTGGTTGCTTATAAAGTTGCTTAATCCAGTTAGTGAATATACTGCCAAACCCATATGTCTCTAGAATCTTGAACAAATATGTAATTTCAACAGTATCAAAAGCTTTTTCTCCGTCCAAAGATATGGCTGCCATAGGAGACTGGTCATTTGCTACCTTCCACATAATATTAATGAAGCGCCTTATGTTATCTGAGGCATTACGACCATGAATGAACCCCACTTGGTCAGGGTGGATAAGGGATGTTATTACCTTATTTAACCGGTTGGCTAAAGGTCAGATTAGACTTCTGCAACTGCGCTCGTCAAAACTCGCGTGGGAGTGGCCACGAACCAAAATTGTATTCATGCATCTGCGAGTTCTGCGAGCTCCGAGGTCTCCTCGCGAGCCACATTTGAAATTGAGCGATTAGGCTACTTTCACTACATTGTAAGCACTGCGGTCATTATTAAGCAATGTTGCTTTCTATCCCGGTTAGCTTGGTATTTTCACACAAATTGCAAAGGCAATGCACTGGTATCATTATTTGACATACCCAGTCTGTTTTCACGAGCAGAAAATGCAAGCATGTAAAGACAGTTGATTCTGCTGATGTGTGTTTACATTCGGTGGAGGAACGGTAGTAAAACCGCAGGCATTGTGCCACGAGTGTTCAACTGATGCATTGTTTGTTACTTAGCTTGTAGCTTCATGTATTTACACACATTTACACACAAGGCATTAATAAAGTTTTTAACAGAATACAGCTCTGCTCTCGCAGACTACTGGCATTGCGCTGCCACAAGAACAGAACAAGGAAGTAGCGAGACGACCAATCATAGCGCCTTTTTGTCTGCGTACTCCGCGTCTGTCCGACGGATAGTTAGAATTTTTTCGAGGCGCTCGACGACGGGCGCAGAGCCTCTGAGAGGAGGGCGTGGACTCGCATAGACAGAAAACGGACGGACGCAGAGGCTATGCGTCCGAAGCATAAATCTAGCTTAAGACCTTTGACATTATTTTAACCCTATCGCGCCGGATGCATCATTGATGATGCATCAAATTCAAAGCCCTCTCCACGCTGACACAAAAAAAATCCATCTCAAAAACATCCTGCGTGTCATTTCCAAACGTCCTGCAGTACACGGAAACCGCCACAAGAGAGCAGCGGTCAACAACAAGTTGATCACAGCTCGGCGAAAAATGCAAAAATGGAGTAGAAGCGGTTTCCCTGACCGACGCTGAGATATTGTCAAATTGCAAAAGGTTTGTGTACAAATTTCCGAAATATAACTCTACATCCTTTAATTTGAACACTTGCTTTGTGCAATTAATCAAGGAAGAGTTTATATTTTTACACCGTGTTGCAGAGAGATCGTGCTAAAACTGATGAAACATATAAGCACCATCCGGCGGTGGCAGGAAGTCAGCCATCAATGCATTTGCTCCATAGGGAAACTTACAAAGCATACCACGACGATCGTTTAACAAAACACACAAGTTGTTTTACTTCAAGACAAAGATATTGCCTTAAGAAACAGGTTTTACTTGCAATTTTGAAAATGTAATGCAAAATGTTGAAATCATGATCTCGTAAAAAATGCATTGAAGTGAATGGAGAAATGGTCCAATTGTAGTAATGGACCCATATATTCAAATTACACATCAAAAATGAATAATGATCTATATTACACTCATAAATAGGTTGTTAAGCATTCGATCAGCTATGTTTTTACATAGATTTAAAAAAATTACCCAACCAGGCTGTGGGAAATGTAAAATATGGTCCTGCTAAAACAAGGATAGGATCTCACTAAATATTTAAAGATAATCCTCAAATTAAATTGTCTGACAACTTTTTTAAATTAAAAAAAAGTTGTGAAAGCATTAAAAGTTATTTTTCAATGGTCATGAAATTGGAATTTTCATTCATTAAAAGCCTGATGCATCATATATGATGCATTAAATATCTCAGTGACCTTAACAAAATTTTGATTTTTTTTTTTTACATTTCTTATAAGGGACCAATATTGAAGCAAATTCCAAAAAATTTGAATTTTCTCTCATTGCTTTCATGGTTCAGGTTTCACAGGGTTAACATCCATCTGAATTAAAGAAATAGGGCGATAATTTCTACATTCACAGGGATCTTTACCTTTTTTAGGGACAAGACTAATCAATGCCTGTCTAAAGGTGGGGGGGAGCTGTCCTTTAGTCAGTGCTTCATTATAAACCTCTAACAGTAGTGGTGCTAACTCTGTTGAAAAGCTCTTAAAAAATTCAGATGTGAAGCCATCAGGCCCTGGTGCCTTACAGACAGGGAATGCCTTTATAACCTCTATGATTTCCTCCACCGTAATGTCTGCATCCAGAAGCTCTCGCTCACTCTCTGATAACCTAGGAAGGCCTAAAGGCTCTAGAAAAGCCTGCATGTCCTCTTCTGTGGAAGAGAATGTTGAGCTATATAAGTCCATGTAAAACTCCTTGAAAGTCCTATTTATGTCCTTAGTAGCTGTTAATGTCTCTCCAGAAGGGGATCTAATAGCTGGGATAGTAGCAGCTAGTTCTTTTTGCTTAATATAATGAGCCAGCAACTTCCCAGCCTTGTCACCTGACTCAAAATAGGTTTTTCTGGCCTTGAATAGAATAAATTCTATTAAGATGTTGTTATACTGGTATTTTAAGTTGGTTAACTCTCTTAAGAGGTCACTTGACATATGCCTTTTTAACTGTGTTTCCAAACTTAAAATTTTACTTTCAAGCTCTAACATTTTTTTAGCTTTAGATTTCTTGAGAAATGAGGATACTTCAATAATGCGCCCCCTGATCACCGCCTTAAGGGCCTCCCAGGCAGTGCCTGTAGCAGATACAGAAGACCAGTTAGTATCCACATAATAGTTTATAGCTGCCTTCAGCCAGATTATGTTAGCTGGGTCTTGTAGAAGAGAGGAATTTAGGCGCCAGCGATAGGAGCGCTGCCTTTCATTATGAGGCCTCAGATTCAGACATACCCAAGCATGATCAGAGATTATTATATTTCCTATGGAGCAGCCAAAAACTGAAGAGGTAAGTGCTTTAGAGATTAAAAATAAGTCAATCCTTGAATAAATCTTATGCACAGGTGAAAAAAGTATAGTCCCTACCAGGGGTTAAGGATTCTCCAAATGTCTACTAAACCCCATGCCTTACAAATGTGACGCAGTGTCAGGGATGCCCGTGGGGCCCTTTGCACAGATGCTGCACTATGATCTAAGATTGGGTCCATCAATAAGTTCAGGTACCCTCCTAGCACCAGGTAATGCTGCCCCATTACTCCTAGTTTACTCTCAAGTTCAACAAAAAACTCTGGGGCATCACCGTTGGGCGCATATACATTTGCTAAAACCATCTTTTGGCCCTGTATTTCCCCCAGTATACTGATCATCCTTCCTGAGCTATCTTTAATCTGTTTTATAAATTTAAACTGCACAATTCTTTTTCACTAATATGGCGACATCCCTACTATTACTGGAACCCTCACAGCAGAGCTTCATAACCTCCACTGAAGACATATGTGTTTCTTGGAAGAATACCACGTCACATTTGTTACTCTTTAAGATAGTCATCACTTTCTTCCTCTTAATTGGCGTGCCCAGCCCCTTCACATTCCATGTGATAGGACGCAAATTACTAGTAGTTGACGTTAACCCTGTTTGAAAAAGTAATTGGAGTAGTACAACTTTCGTGGAAATATCTGAGAAAATAGTGGCAGAGAAGCAAAACAATCCCCAGTCACCCCCAAACACCCAACGTGCATAATGTAGCGAATGCACCTTTCAACACCCCCCATTGTCCAGTCCTTGGAAAAACGATAGACCATGACTCCTCCACGAGTCTGCCGCTTCGTGGCGCTGGTGGACTTTGCTATTGTCACAGGTTGACTCAGACCAGTATGCAAGTGTAGTCCGACTTGACTGGTAGTAAGGCAGAAATAAAAGTTCAAGAAAAAATCTATTTCCTCATCCAGAGTAGCATCAAGACCTAATGCAGATATCTACTCACAGTTACTCCATGTTTTTAATGAATGTCATCGCTTTCCTGTGGCATGTGAATGTCTTCTCTCCTTCGTTAGTCTTGATTTTCAGTGTGGCTGGGTACTGCAGCCAGAATCTCACGTTGTTGTCGTGCAGCTTTTTCTTGCAATCCTTGAATTTTTCGCGTTTCTGAAGTGTAGCCTTTGAGTAGTCGGGGAAGAGCATAATGTTGTTGTCGTCCCAACTCAGTTTGGATTTCTCACTGGCAGCATTCATAACGAAATCTCTGTCTGATAGCCGGAGGAACCTCGCCAAAACCACTCGCGGTCTATCACCTGCCTTGGTGCTGTTCACTCTGTATAAGTATTCCAGTTGGAGTCTCCGCTCGATTCCAAGCAAGTCCGGAATAATATCTTCCACAAATTTAACCAGACTTCCCCCCTCCACTCCTTCGGGAAATCCGACAATGCGAATGTTATTCCGCCTTGCTTGATGTTCCATTTCTTCAAATCTGTCCCAGATAGCCTCTATGTCCTTCTTGCTAGCAGGCGGAGCCGCTTGCCAATCTTTTTCGAAAGTTTCGAGGTACTCCACCCGCTTCTCCATGTCGTCCATACGCGTAATTAAAGAGGAAAGTTTGGTTTCTGTTGACATGGTGGTTCGGCGGATTTCTGCCAATCCCTCCAAATCATTCGAAATTTTCGACAATGTCGCGTAGATATTACCAATATCATGGCTAATGTCCATACCCTGCTGCTGCTTATCGGGAGACTTAGCACTGGCTCCTCCATGATGGCTTTGCCCGTCCTGGCCTTGTGAACGCAAAAGTTTCTTTATATCGCCTTGCTGCTTCGACTGTTTCGCCATGTTTAAATCCCGGATAGTTTGTTTAATTATTTTACTGCAGGTAATTGGTCTGAAGAATTATTTTAAGGATAAATTAAGCAAAGTCCACGGAGCACACTTTTCAGCCAGCCTTCCCTCGCATCGCGTCACGTGACTCGGGCTCCCATTTTATTATATTATATTATATTGCATATTATATTTTATTCTTCTAAAATGATTTCTCATTGTATGTGTTACTGACACTCTGTGTGTGACACTTCTTTGTGTGTGACAGAACTGTGTTTGACATCATAATCGGTAACACTTCCAAATAAGGGGCCATAATTAACAGCAAAGTAGCTACAACCTAATACTTAAGTAAGGGTTAATAATCATTACTTAATGCCACATTAGACACATATTAATTGTTATTAATGCATTAGTAAGCAGTTACTTAACTATTAGATAACTATTAACTTGTGTTACAAGTTAATAGCATATTATTATTTAACTAATAGATAAGTAAGGGCACAGTTAATAGTTAAGTAGCTATCAGGTCATACTTAACTAAGGACCAAAATGAACACTTACTTAATACAAAAGTAAGGCATAACTAATGGTTAATTAATACATAAATATTGGGTTTTGGGACCCTTATATTAGAGTTGGCTGAGGATAACTAATGGTTAATTAATAGATAGATATTGGTGTTTGGGACCCTTATATTAGAGTTGGCTGCAGATAACTAATGGTTAATTAATCGATAGGTATTGGTGTTTGGGACCCTTATAATAGAGTTGGCTGAGCATACCTAATAGTTAAGTAATTAATCTACTGTGACATCTAGTTTTCACTCGTTCAAATCACTGTAATAGTGGCAACAGGAGCCATTATATAGCAAGGATTGGACGTACACTTCTCAATGATGGTGGGGTGATGAGATGTAATTTTTTCATGTACCACTTATTAATTTTAATGGTAAAAACCCTACAATAAATGCAGAACATTATGAAGAGTAATAGTTTTGAAGCGAAACTAAACCATTCCTTTGTGATAATTAAGTTAATGTTTGAGAATATTAGCTCCAAGAAGTGCAGTGCATGATGGGTACGCAATCTACAGACAACAATATTTCGGTATTATTTAATCATTAGATATGCCTTGCTTTTGTATTAAGTAAGTGTTAATTAAGGTCCTTAGTTAAGTATGACCTAATAGCTACTTAACTATTAACTGTACCCTTACTTATCTATTAGTTAAATAATGATATGCTATGAACTTGTGACACATGGTAATAGTTATCTAATAGTTAAGTAACTGCTTACTAATGTTTAACATATGAATTAATAACAATTTATATGTGTCTAATGTGGCGTTAAGTAGTGATTATTAACCCTTACTAAAGTATTCGGTTATAGCTAATTTGCTGTTAATTATGGCCCCTTATATATATGGACCCTTACCATGTGTCACAAGTTCATAGCATATCATTATCATTATTATATAATACCGATTCTCGCATATCCTCATTGCGTCATTTAGACTCGTAAACACCGGTTTACTAAATTTTACACACATTTCCACCGCTTGCAACTTCACTACACTCGGGCTCAGTCCCGATTGCGTTACCACTTGACAGCATCAAATAACCGTAAACACAATGATACGAAGCTCGGAGACTTTGAAGTAGAATATTGCACGATTAAACTGCTAATCTAAATTGCAATCATGGCATTCATGAAATTATATGCGTTAGCAAACGCTACACTCAAACTCAGACATACGCTTTCGACGAGTAAAGCGGTACCATAGAAATATCCACGCGGCATTTTGGTTGATGACATTTAAAGTCTCAACTCTTTACTGCGGTCAAGTCAGCCATTGGAATTTACTTGGTCAGCCATCTTCATCAACCAGTAGGGGGATCCAGACGAGGGGGTCTGCTACCTGGCCGCATGTCATTTACTGTCGAGTGCCTTGTTTCCTACCCCAGGCATGTGTTGCCGTCTGTCTTAGTGATGGAAAACTGTTTTTTACGTAATTTAACTGTCCAAACATCTATATATTAGGCTACTACATTGTGTCCGGATGAAATTTAATGCCGATCCTTTGGAAAATTAATGCCACACCTCGAAATTTAATGATTTTTAAAGCCTTAAATTGCAAGTTCTGTATTTAATGCTTTTTAATGCTTTTTAATGTCCCGCGGGGACCCTGTGATAGCTACTTAACTATTAACTGTGCCCTTACTTATCTATTAGTTAAATAATAATATGCTATTAACTTGTAACACAAGGTAATAGTTATCTAAAAGTTAAGTAACTGCTTACTAATGTTCAACATATGCATTAATAGCAATTAATATGTGTCTAATGTGGCATTAAGTAGGCCTAATGATTATTAACCCTTACTTAAATATTAGGTTGTAGCTACTTTACTGTTAATTATGGCCCCTTATTTGGAAGTGTTACCTAATAATCTACTGAGAAGAGGTGTGTCTACTGTACACCGATTTCAAGACGTGACACATTTGGATTCCTCTCACCTTCTCTCTCTCTCTCATATCTCACCTCCTCACGGCCTTTCCTCAATATCTTATCTGCTTGTGTGTTAGGTCAGTTACTCTTATCACAGCTATCTAGCTAGCGTCAAACAGACTGACAATGGGTGAGTAATATTGCCAGACAGAGTCTTTAAGAAGATGAGCCGACTTTTGTTGACTG
Organism: Engraulis encrasicolus; assembly: GCF_034702125.1. NCBI lineage: Eukaryota > Metazoa > Chordata > Actinopteri > Clupeiformes > Engraulidae > Engraulis > Engraulis encrasicolus. Next base: position 42,289,342 of record NC_085879.1, read on the forward strand.
AGCGACGTTGCCAGGCAATGATATTGTAAAATACTTTGTACTAGCAGTTAAGAGTTCTTTACAACTGTTATTGGACAAGGCAACACGTTTTAGTGGAGACCTTCAAAGCTGCTTGTATGTAGACAGGGTTTGGTCTGGCAAAACTTCACTATGAGGAAATGTAGGCCTATGAGATATGCTGCAAAGGGCTCAGGGTTGCCAGATGAGACTGATGATTTCCAGCCCAAACAATGCTCAAAACCCGCCCCCTTTTACACTGCAATAAGTGCCCCCTTTTACTCTGCAATAAATGCAATGTTCATTTAATTATAGAGTACTTTGGATCTAAATACACTCAAGAAAATGTTAAAATTGACTCTCTAAGTGTTGCTTTAACACTACATAATTCACTGTGTACCTTTGTCACCCTAAACATCCCAAATGGGTAGGACACCAACCAATAGCAACCCTGAAAGGGCCATTTATCTTATCTCAGAAGGTCCCATTGAGCTATTATTTTAAATGACTGTTTTATCAAGGGCTTTTATGCCTTTAATTGACAGACAGGACAGTGTGAGATGGTAACAGGAAGTGAGTGCAGGGAGGAGGATAAGGAAGTTACTTCAGACTGGAATCGAACCATTATTCACAGCAACAACAACTATTTACACCCGGGTGTGCATAGCAATGCTCATTATTATTTACACCTGAGTGCAAATAGCAACAATGACTATTTAGATCCGGGTGTAAATAGCAATGTTCATTATTAACACCCGAGTGCAAATAGCAACAACAACTATTTACACCCGGGTGCAAATAGCAACAATTGCTTTGTTTACATGAGACATTTAATTCGTACTTAACTCACTTTCATTCTGAATAAAGGTCAATTCCGCTTTGAAAACATCATGTTAACACCTCACAATTTGGAATTAAATGAAAGGTCAAAGTAAACTCGACAGAACTAGGCCTATTTAATTCTGAATGTATTCATTCGGAATTAAAAACGTCATGTAAACGTATATAGCAAGTGACTGTTTACACCTAGGTGGAAATTAGCCTGGCTCTCGCGAGACCCCGAGTGCTTCGTGCATCTTCGTTACACTTCGTGAGCTCGCACAGGGGTCTGGTTCAGCCTTGTCGAGCCCGAAGTCCTCGAGTAGAAAATAAACGTGCCCCGACCATTGGATAATGTCAATGAGCCCGCCTCTATGCCTAGATCCAATCATCGTGGAGTGAGGTGTTGACGGGTATGACGTAGCATCTTGCGCGACAACACTGTAGTGCTGCTAGCACACCCCACAGTCAGTGGCTAACACAACAACTGCGGCCTGCATACTGTATGAACTCAGCGATTTCAAGTGTTACCAAAACTACCAAGCATTCATTCTTTGAAAGAGGAACAGAAAACAAGGAATTAGTTGGTGGCAAGAACGTTCTCGCTCTTATTCCAATGATCCACTGAAGGAGAATGAGCAGGTCTACAGCGCAGCGATGTTCAGTCCTCAACTGTTTACAAGACCAACTTTAAGTGGGGATTTTAGTCGAGAGGTCTATGCCACATATAAATGGTGAGTGAAAACCTCTTGGTTGTTTCTAACGTGTTTTTGATGTGTGTGAAACTGACTGACATGGTAGGCTACAACTGTGAATGCCCCCATAGTGCCGGTAATTCAATATTGTACAAGCCTCATTTCCAGACCTCGCATGCTATGGTGACTGAGTGCTGTTGATCATAATATTATGCCAAGCACATTCAGACCAATTTGTTTATGCTAAGTTCGTGTTAAATTAAATGTACTATCCCCCGTGGTCACTGTCAATGCAGCATGTCCCAAAACGTCTGCATGTGAGAGATGGAATGTTTATTTCACGACGACATTCTGACTTCAAACTCACCACGATGGCTTCCCCACAGATCTATACATATTGATATAGGTCTGTGGGCTTCCCCTTTTCACTTCTTGCCCTAGTTGTTAACCTGTTTCGATGGTAAAGACTAAACTAATCACAGATTTTGCATGGTTAAGACTTAAGAGACCCACTTCGCGTGGAAACAGAATTAACACAAGAGGGTAAGCTTACTGGAATAAAAACAGGCTGTGAGGCCTGTCACTCACCAGCTACTGGCAAGGACCCCAACTCTCCCTGTCAGCAGTAAATTTAAAACTAAGTAATAGTAGCCTACTGCTGTTCAGGTCTGAGCCTTAAATAGGTATGAATTAAAATGCAGATACTAGGCCTATAGAGTCTTTAGAATTACAGTTGCCTTGTTTGCAGATTCTATTTTAACATTATGTGTGTTGTTTTCAGGTAGGCACGTCATGGCATTGGCAGCGTCTGCTGGGATTGTCATCACAGACCGGGTCATCCAGCTGCTACACATGTACAGTGGAAATTGAATTAGGCTCTTCCCTCACTTGTACTGTTGTAAACCATCAAATGAACACTCTAGGTAGACAAGACAGTGAGTTCAGTAATGGCTGGCACACAGGGCATGTGCACCACAAGTTTGGAGCCAGCCAGGTCATACGTGTTGCACCTACCACAATTCCATTTCTTTGGTCTTCTGTGTTGAGCCGGTTTCAAAATTCGCCTGTACAACCACATGCGTATAGTCAGAATCTACACTACACTACCCCACCAAGATCTAGACGTTACTGAAAAGTTGGAAATGTTATCAGGGTCTGCTGACAGCTGTACAGAATATGTGTACTTAAATACCAGACGTGCCACTTTCATTATACAAAGCCTAATGAGGCAGCAGTCAACCACAGTCCTTACATTTGACATCAGTTACAAATAACCTATGGTTTTAAGGTACTTCATGCCTTCATGGTTGTGAGTGAGGCTTTTTGTGACTGACTCTCCCTCATGACAGATTCATAGACATAATGGAACATGTAACACAGCATTAGTTCAGAATCTAACCATCATCCATTGGGAACAAAGAAGTGGAATCTTGTCACAATATCGAATCGAATATTGAACAACAAATGGTGTAAATAATGGTGTACACAAGTAATTGGAACAAATGTAAATACAATTTTATTGTGAAAAGAAAACACTGTCTATTTTTTTTCTCAATGTACAGTAATGAAAGTGTAAATAATGACAAATGAGATATCAATTTATATATACACATTCTTTTTTCTTTTAAATATTGGTTACTGGCAATGCAGGAAACATAGCTTACAAAATGTAGCGTTCTTGGTGATAGGTGATGTATTGTACAAAATGAAAACCCACATGGTGACACACTCCTGAAATGTAAGTTCTTTAAGGAAAATGCCTTGACATCTTGTTCTGATATTTTGAAAGGCATGGAATCTGTGAGGGGATGTGCTGGGTCCTCTATGCTGTCGTTTCTTCATACACCTCCTGGCGTCAGACACAGGGAAATGAAGTATAAGAAGTATATTAGACAAACATTTCAGAAGGTTATGTGTGACAATTGTGGCTACATACAAGGTTTTGAACAAAAATAACACGGGAATTGATTGCAACACCTTTTAAAATATTTCTAGGTGACTTAAAGTTAATTAACAACAGGGTAGGCTACTTACTCGGTGTACAGAGTATTTTCCACCCACATGTTGCATTACTGCCCTTGTACATCACTTTGATCAAAAGCGTCTGTCAACTGTAATGAGGAGGAGTACAGTCTCTTAATGTAGAAATTAATGTAGGTTTAGGTGGATAGGGGTGCAGGACAGCACATATACTTTTCAGTTACTCTTACTAAGAATTCAAACATGTAACATTGGACACCTTCCAAGGCCACAGGTACAGGTGAGGTCAACAAGGGTCCTATTTACCTTGATAATAAGGTTCTCAGTCATTTCACATTCCCACCCTGATGAAAAAAACTAATTGTTTACACAAATGGGTTTTACACCCCTTAACAATACGGCTTTGCTTGCTTCAGTAATGTACTCTTTGCCTCTGCCCTACCAATGGATGTAATAAATCAGACATACCTTATATAACCGTGGGTCTTGGGTTACCTAATAATGGAGAGAGAGAGAGAAAAAAAATCACCATTGATCAATTCACAATGGCACAGTGTGTGTGTGTGTGTGTGTGTGTGTGTGTGTGTCCCAGCTTATGACGGTGAGCACGATTAACTTCGTCGTCCGATCAACTAGGGATGGTCACCTACAACTTCTCGAAGTGCTTAGCACACTCAAGAATCGACTATTTGAATTGACCACAGCTGAAGTGTTTGAGAATACAATCGCGCACAATAACAACGGAAAAAGTGCGACGGCATGCTCGTCTCGTCGAACCGTAATGCAGTTTCCAAAGTGTATAATAGAAACGCCCCATCCTGTCTTGTCTGACGTGAACAGCTCTTCATCATGCCATCCAAGTTAATCGGACCCGGAGTTAATCGTGCACACCGGGAGTAGTTAATGCTGGCTGGCAATTTTTGTCGGAATAACATTTTATCGGTAATCATTTTCAGCGAAATACACATACTTGATTAAGTTGTATTCATCAACACATGTCACATTGGTTGTGCAGGCAAGCAGACGTCCATTTTGTCTGCAATATTTATCACCCCGTCAGAAACTGACAAACCCATGCCCATGATGTGTTCACTAAAAGAAAATATAGCCATTTCAAGACATCTAACTTACCATATCTTTGTTGTGATTTATCTGATGCAAACGATGGCACCAAATGAGTAGGCGCAGAGGTAGTCTAACAAGTAGGCGGTCCTCCTCCATTGGTGGGGCTGGTAGCATGCCGCTGTTTGGACAGTGCAGACAGAGAGGCAGAGTATTCGTGCACTATGTCGGATTGCCAACCAAAATCCACCGATGCCTTGTGTATTTTGTAACCGTCAGTGGTCAGATGTCGGACACAGGTGGCATACCACAGGCGGCTTGCCGTTCAAACGCCACCAATGATCCACTATACACATGCTAGCTGGACTGGAACTACTGTCAACATGCTAACTGCTCTGTTGTGGCTTCTATCGCGCGTCGCAGACAACTACGTCACGGCCCGTTTCGATGTGATTGGTTGAAGTAGTACGTCACTGTTACCTAATTTCTCCAATCACGTTCGAGCTTTTTTGAATACACCCACGGGCTAGAACAGCAAGGTTACCACCATAATTCCAGATGGATGACAATCCATCTGCGCGAGAGTCAGGTTAGGTGGAAATAGCATCTGCCAAAAAAAAACGAATCCCACCTGGCCTTTGTACCTATCGTTCTTTATATTTCCTGCATTGTGTGTCTGAATGTGTTGTATGCTATGATTATGTCCTCAATTGTAAGTGGTTTTGGATAAAAGTGTCTCCCAAATGTAATGTAATGTAATATTAATGTGTTTTATTTGCAACGTCTCGGTCTACCACCCATAGGCAACTTTAGGTGATGTAAATAATATAATATGAGGTAGTATTGATGTTTCTACCATGATGTTTCTCTTGATCCTTCCTCCAGTGGTGTAGTCTACGTAGAACGCAGGTATACCCACTTCAAAATTTCAGGGATTTCAGTATACCCACTAAAAATTGATCGATCCATTATTTAGAATAGCACAAATATATACAGTATACCCACTTCAAAAAATTCTCAACTATACAGTATACCCACCATAAAAAAGTAGACTACACCACTGCCTTCCTCCAACAGTAAACAGTATGTGTGGGATAGGAGAGAAGGGAACAGCACAGCGCATCTCCATGCTGCCCAGAACAGGAGAAACCAGTTCACAGCCTGTGATCCATATCACAGACAGTGTTGCCAGATTGGGCGGGTGCCCACCCAATTGGGCTACTTGAGATGAGCGTCTGTGGGTAAAAACCGTTAAAAAAAAGCCATTTGGCGTTTTTTTCCGCCGTTTTGGGCCCGTAGAAGTCAATGTAATTTGTTGAATTTGGGTGGAATTTAGCGCATTTTGGCAGATTTTGAGAAGCTTTTTGGCAGAATTTGGTCAGACACATCTGGCAACACTGATCACAGACAGAGACTACGCAGTACAGAGACAGTCGTCTGGTCCAGGCAGCCTGGTCCAGGTAGGCCAAGGTTGTCATTGTCACTTGAGATGTCCCTCATCAGTGTGGATGAGACGTGTTATGTGTTATCTGTGTATGTGTGTGTGTGCGTGTGCGTGTGTGTGTGTGTGTGTGTGTGTGTGTGTGTGTGTGTGTGTGTGTGTGTGTGTGTGTGTGTGTGTGTGTGTGTGTGTGTGTGTTAAGAGGACTGGTATATATAAAGTGTGTAGCCTCTAAGATACATCAACATGTCAAATACCTTTTCCAGAGTATTCGTATCTTGTACTCTCTTGTGCACACACACACACTTGCATGGACATTTTTTGTTGTAGGCTACATGCTAATATACCTGCATGTTGTGCTTGCTTATTTACCTGCACACACACACACACGCTCTACTCTACTGTGCTGTGCTTTATATAGGCCAGACTACACTGAAACTGACACAATCACACACACAATCACACACACGCACACGCACACACACACACACACACACACACACACACACACACACACACACACACACACACACAAAGTGGGTAAATGCTAGCCTTGAGGGTTTGTGCATGCATCATCCACTGCTGTGTCTGTGTGTGTGTGTGTGTGTGTGTGTGTGTGTGTGTGTGTGTGTGTGTGTGTGTGTGTGTGTGTGTGTGTGTGTGTGTGTGTGTGTGTGTGTGTGTGTGTGATTGTGTGTGTGATTGTGTCAGTTTCAGTGTAGTCTGGCCTGTATAAAGCACAGTAGAGTAGAGCAGAGACATGAGGCTGCTTTAAAGGATGAAGGCCAGCCAGTCGTGACTGTGGAAGCACAAGGTTGGGCACAAGTAGAGGGAGGTCATGCTTGTGTGTGTGTGTAGTCTACGTGTGTGTGTGTGTGTGTGTGTGTGTGTGTGTGTGTGTGTGTGTGTGTGTGTGTGTGTGTGTGTGTGTGTGTGTGTGTGTGTGTGTGTGTGTGTGTGTAGAACACAGGGCAGGACAAGGTAGGTACAAACTTGTATCTCTTTTTTATTTACCGCTGACAAGAGCAGGGTTCCCACTGGCCATAGAACTCCTGGAATATCATGGAAAGTCAATACTGTAGGTGTTTCCAGTCATGGAAAGTCATGGAATTTGACCATATTGCACGTACAGTCAGGGAACATCATCGCGATCCGGAACTAAGAATTATTCAAAAAGATTCTTCACCATTGCGGGATAGGGCGAATTTTGACATTTCAGTTTGTAACTCCACAAAAACAAGGCAGAAAGACTTGAAAATAATAGGGTGTAACATAGTCAAATGTTCTATCAAACAGCTTCCTTGGCAGAGGTCTGCACTCTCTGAGTGCATTTCTAGTTTTGTCTGAAAGAATACTTCCCGGCCGCAACACTCTAGAACACTTCTAGAAACTTCTCAATGCAGATGAGAGTTGATGGCGATGTGAAAGACTACACAGGCTACCACAAACTGATGACCACAGAGCTAAATATCTCGTTTTAACAATCATAGAGCCCTGCTGATGGGGCTGATGCTGACAGGGGTTCCCAAACTTTTTTCCCTGCGCACCCCCTTGTACATTTCAATGTGGTTCACGCACCCCCAGTATAGATTCACTGCTCATTCACTACACATTATGCACAGTCCTTTTGGGGAATCCTCTTTTCCAATAGTCTTGGTGTTAAACTACACTTCAGATGGACCCTTCGAGCATACAATGCACCATACCAATTAAAAACTACTTAATGTTCATTAATGCTAGATAAAAACTCACATATCAGTCTATTCAGCTCGCGCACCCCCTTATGGCAGGCCACGCACCCCCAGGGGTGCACGCACCCCAGTTTGGGAAACCCTGCCCTAAATGAACCTTTTTCAACATGTTGTTAATCTTACCAGCCCAACACACACACTGGTACTAATGAGTCAGGTAAGTGGCTAGTAAGTTGGTCTTTTCTACCAGCCAGACTAAATTTTCACCGGCATTTGGCCAGTTGGCTGGTGTTAATTTAGAGTCAGTCATCAGTATGTTGGACATTTCATTTCATGGGAGGTCATGGAAATTCTGCTTCTTGGTCAGGGAAAGTCATGGAAAACTCCTGTAGTTTTTAAGGTCTGGCATGGAATGCTAATGCAATTTCAGTTTGGCTGGTAGAAAAGACCAACTTAGGCTACTAGCCACTTTGACCGATTAGTGAGTGTAAGATAACATTAGGAAAATTAGCATCTACTAGCCATTTTGGCTAGTGATGAAAAAAGTTAATTTAGAGCCCTGGGACTCTAAGAAATTCTGCTTCTTGGTCAGGGAAAGTCATGGGAAAATGCCGTAGTTTTAGGTCTCGCATAGAGTGGGAACCCTGCAATAGCAAGCACACAGAGGTAACTGAGATCCAGCAGAGCAGAGCGGAGAGGAGAGAGACGGAGGTGACAGAGCATGTGTGTGTGTGTGAGTGTGTGTGTCTGAAACACACACACACAATTGGAACACACACACACACACACACACACACAGACGGGTTAAAGACGCCCAACATGACACAGATGCTTTTGCTTACTGTAACTGTGAAAAACATGAAATTTCAAAAAAAAATGAATGCATGAATGCATGAAAGGCAAGCCAAAAAAAAAAACAAACAAAAAAAACCCTCTCTTTATTTTGCGTTTACAGTAAGCAAAAGTATCCGTTGCACTGAAGGACATGTTCGACGTATTTGACCCAGACACACACGCCTGCCCTTCCCAACTCGGCTCTGAACTCACAAACATCAACAAAATAATACCAACGGCTACAGTAGTGCCCAGCGCTCCCGGAGTCTCTTGCTCTCCTTCCCCGTTGGCTTGAGAGGCCGTTGTCATGCCAACAAAGAACGGTGCCCGTGTCTTGATCACATTCCATTCCCAGTTGGCTTGAGGGATCGTTCCATTCCATCAGTGTTTTCAGGCCGATACAGAACTGGACCGGTGCCGGTTCCTGTACCTAATCTCCAACCGACTGTTGTGTTTAATCCAAAAATCTGAATTTTGGGGAACCAAATAGTTGGTTACCAATGGCAAGTTACCAAGTACTAAAACTTGTTATTTTTTTGCTTTGTATGACCTAACCGACTGCCAAAATCATGCTGAAAATCAGAGCATTCCGTAACCAAAAAGGTTCTAAGCAAACCGTAGCAACACATAAGATGTCATCAAGTTCATTCAAATCACTATCGGATTGTATGAACATGGGTGGTGCTCACCAGTAAGCATTAATGGTTCCCACTGTGGCCTCTTTAATGCACGCCGGACCATCTGAGGCACGCTGTAATAGTCACTGAAATGTTAATTACCATAGTACTACACTACTATGACATAACACAAGGGTGGTCATTAGTAATGCACTACGACTCATCATTGCCATTCTGGTAACAACACATGTATAACACTGTGTTTTAACGGGTTAGCTGGTGCAGGAACCGCCAGCAGTATTAGTTCTGGCCTGCCCGAAGCTGGTGCAGGAACCGACAGCGGTACTCGTTCTGGCCTGCCCGAAGCTGTTGCAGGAACCGACAGCGGTACTAGTTCTGGCCGGCCCGAAGCGAAAACAACTGTTGGAGGTCGTTTCCATGACGACTTGTCTGCCAGGGTCTTTGGGTAGGGTGCAGATGTCCAAAGTCACTTTTTGTAGGTGCCAGACAACAGTGTCAGTTGACAGTTGAAGAAGGTAGGTCTGCACACTGCGGAATAAGCTCCAAAAAACAAACTTCATTCAATAAAGTTTTCTTTTCAAGATATGGCTAAACTCAACCTCAGTAATGACTGTGGTTAAAGGGACACTGTGCAGGAAATGGTCAAAAAAGGTACTGCAACTATGCTGCTCATTGAAACTGGGCTGCCTATTGCCAAATTTGATCTTTACATGAAAGTTTACTAAGTATTAAACAAATATTTTCTAGTATGGTCCAAGCACCGTCATTTTTGGCTATTTTTGGAAATTCAAAATGGCGGACCATGGAGAAGATCCCCCTTTTCATGTATGAAAAGTGCAATTTTTCCAGTCATAATGAATACTTAGAATTTGATGCTGGTGGTAAGTATTCATGAAAAAGGTAATATTAGTGAATGGGCAGCATGAATTCTGGAAATAAACAACTAAAAATCTCACACAGTGTCCCTTTAAAGTCTTGCCAAAGAGTTAACCTTTGGGATCTTTGGTAAGACTTAAACCACAGTCACAACTGAAGTTGAGTTTAGCCATATCTTAAAGCGACTTTTTCCTTGAGCCCAAGTGCACCTGCTTGGCAGAAAAAAAGTGAAGTAGCACTTCTTGACGACCAGCACTCCCAAGTGAAGAGTTGTTTTTCAGTATCAAAGTTTATTTTTTGTAGCTTTAGTTATATTGCATTGTGCAGACCTACCTTCTTCAACTGCCTGTCTGCCGGTGGGCAGCAGTGACATGCGTCTCGGCTTGGCTAGGACACCTCGTTCGTTATGCATGTTCCCAAAATGAGGTTTGCTGGTCCACTGATGGCAAAAATAAATATCTTCTGTCCTTATCTTTTTGTTTCCGATCTTCTTTTTTATTAAATTGTTTATTTCTGTCTTTGTTTGTTGGCACGAGGGATAGCCCTCTAGAGATGATGAGGTGTGTGTGTGTGTGTGTGTGTGTGTGCGCGTGTGTGTGTGTATACATTATATGTGACAGTGTGTATGCGTTTATGTGTGTATGAGTGTATGAATGTTTGTATATGTGTGTATGTTCTGCAAGTGTATAGAGGTATAAACTGTGTGTGTGTGTGTGTGTGTGTGTGTGTGTGTGTGTGTGTGTGTGTGTGTGTGTGTGTGTGTGTGTGTGTGTGTGTGTGTGTGTGTGTGTGTGTGTGTGCGTGCGCGTGGCTGTATATATGTGTGTGCGTGCATGTGTACATGTATTATATATACTATGCATGTGAAAGTGTTTGTGTGTGTGTGTGTGTGTGTATGTACCTACGTATATGAATATATGTATCATATTTGTTTATCATATGTGTGCTGTATGTGTATGTCACTGTGAAAGTATTTGTGTGTGTATGTATGTATTTATATGTGAAAGTATTTGTGTGTGTGTGTATGTATTTATGTGAATATATGCATGTATGTGTGCTGTATGTGTATGTCAGTCATTGCTACAATTTTTTTGCTGCTGATGAGTGTGATGTCCTTGGCACATCCCCATACTGCACGTAAGGGCACTGGAGGTCACGGGCATGAGGTGGGGGAAGAATTGGAGAGGGGGATGGGGGGGTGGGGGCATGAGGTGGAGAATTGGAGGGGGGTAGGGGGGGGGGGACGGGCATGAGGTGGGGGAAGAACTGGAGAGGGGGATGGGGGGGGGGCATGAGATGGGGGAAGAATTGGAGAGGGGGATGGGGGGGTAGGGGCATGAGGTGGAGAATTGGAGGGGGGTGGGGGGGGGGGGGACGGGCATGAGGTGGGGGAAGAACTGGAGGGGGGGATGGGGGGGTGGGGCAATGAGGTGGAGAATTGGAGGGGGGGATGGGGTGGGTGGGGGCATGAGCTGGAGAATTGGAGGGGGGGATGGGGGCATGAGGTGAAGAATTGGAGGGGGGGATAGGGGGAGGTGAAGAATTGGAGAGGGGGATGGGGAGAGGTGAAGAATTGGAGGGGGGGATGGGGGAAGGGGACAGGCATGAGGTGGGGGAAGAATTGGAGAGGGAAGTGGGGGATGGGGGGGCATGGAGGGAGGGGACGGGCATGGGGGGAGGGGACGGGCATGTGGTGGGTGAAGAATTGGAGGGGGGGGGTTGCCTGGCTACCGCGATTGCAAGCCTCTTTGGCAAAAAGCCAGGGCAACCACCTACCATTCATCGCTCCAGTCCGTAAGGGCACTGGAAGTGACGGGCATGAGGTGGGGGAAGAATTGGAGAGCGGGAGAGAGAGAGAGAGAGAGAGAGAAGGGGGGCGGGGGGGGCGGGGGGCAATTAGCCTGGCTATCACGACTTCAAGTCTCTTCGAAACTTTAGTCTGGCCAGGCCAACCATCTGTAACTGAGGTGTAACTGCGCAGTCCGCCCCTCTGGGTTCAAACTCGCAACAGGGTTAAATAGACTTGCTGTCACGATAGCCAGACTAGGGTGAGGTTATGGTAGTGTTTGAAGGGGGTGGGGGCTGTCAGAGTATGGTCACTCTGAGGCCGGGGGTGTCAGAGTATGGTCTCTCTGGGGGTCAGAGTATGGTCTCTCTGGGGTCAGAGAATGGTCTCTCTGGGGTCAGAGAATGGTCTCTCTGCACACACTGACGAGGCTGTGGGGGCGACTGGTACTGCTGTTGGCCTTGGTGTTGGTTGTAGATCTGGATCTGGGTTCTGTGGTGGGTTGGGACGGGGCCTGGCGCTGGCGCTGGCTCTGGTCCTGGTCGGAGGAGGGGGTGGTGGTGGGGTTCGGTAGCCCAGGAGTGGACGGCCGTCGCAGGGGAGAGCAGGGTGAGCTCAGGGCCCCGCAGCTCTGGAGGTGGAGGTCCTCGTGGTGATGGAGGGGGTGGTGGTGGTGGTGGTAGTGGTGGTGGGGACGCTTCCTGGGGCTGGCGGACACCCCCGTGCCACGATGATGCGACTGGGACATCATCTAGAGATGGGAATAGAGTTCAGAAGAGTAGAGTAGAGTAGGGTAGTCATGTAGAAAAGAGTAGAAAAGAGTAGAGTAGAGTAGAGTAGAGTAGAGTAGAGTAGAGTAGAGTAGAATAAAGTAGAGTAGAGTAGAACAGAGTAGTGTAGAGTAGAGTAGAGTAGAGTAGTGTAGAGTAGAATAAAGTAGAGTAGAATACAGTAGAATAGAGTAGAGTAGAATACAGCAGAGTAGAGTAGAGTAGTGTAGAGTAGAGTAGAGTAGAGTAGTGTAGAGTAGAATAAAGTAGAGTAGAGTACAATAGAGTAGAATAGAATAGAATAGAGTAGAGTAGAGTAGAGTAGAGTAGAGTAGAGTAGAGTAGAGTAGTCAAGTACAAAAGAGTAGAGTAGAATAGAGTAGAGTAGAGTAGAATAGAGTAGAGCAGAGTAGAACAGAGTATAGTAGAGTAGTGTAGAATAGAATAGAGAAGAGTAGAGTAGAATAGAGTAGAGTAGTGTAGAGTAGAGTAGAACACAGTAGAGTAGAGTAGAGTAGTGTAGAGTAGAGTAGAACAGAGTATAGTAGAGTAGTGTAGGAGAGATGATTTGAGTATAGTAAATTAGAGTAGAATAGAATAGAATAGAATAGTATAGAATAGAATAGAACAGAAAAGCACAGGGCATAACAGAGCAGGACAAGATAGAAAAGCATATATTTGAATGGGGTAAAATAGAATAGAATTAATTAATCCCATTCATTCATCCCTGTTACTACAGCTTGAGGATGAGACTAGAGACAATGACAGTTTAGCATCATATCAACACAAGGGGGCACTAGAGAGATGGTAAATAAGTCTGGCTTTGTCAGAGATACAGAAATGACTGCAATTGACCTTTGGCTAAGGCCTTGAAGGCTTGTATTGGAAGTGAGATTCTCTCCATTCCAGAAGCCCACAATGAAAAGTGCAGGGTGTGGATTCAAACAATGTAGATGACCTCGCTGACAGGTAAATGCCAAGACACACACATGAACGCACGCACGCACGCACGCACGCACGCACGCACGCACGCACACACACACACACACACACACACCGGATCAATACAAGTCCGTCTGGTTAATGTGCATACAGGCACAAACATTCTCTCTCTCTCTCTCTCTCTCTCTCTCTCTCTCTCTCTCTCTCTCTCTCTCTCTCTCTCTCTCTCTCTCTCTCACCTGGTCTATGATGTTGGCGCTCAGTATGGCCTCGTCCATGTGTCTCTCGTCGGACTTGATGACGTAGCGGATGCTGTTGACCACCTGCTGGATCTCCGGGGGCAACCCGCAGCTGGAGTGTTCCAGAAACTTGGCAACCAGGATCTTGGTGTCCTGCGCCGCCATAGCAACAACAATATAATCATATGATCAATAACAGGATATGGGATCTTGGTGTCCTGCGCCGCCATAGCAACAACAACAATACAACAACAATATAATCATATGATCAATAACAGGATGTAGGATCTTGGTGTCCAGCTTCATTATGTCTTGAGGTAATATTTACTGTTCAAGTTCTTTTGTCTCCCAAATGTGAAAGTCTATCTGTTACAGTAGTGTAGTCTACTTTTTTATGGTGGGAATACTGTATATTTGAGCATTTTTTGAAGGGGTATACTGTATATACAGTATTTGTGCTATTCAAAACAATGGATCAATCTATTTTAAGTGGGTATAATGAAATCCCTGAAATTTAGAAGAGGGTATACTCCGGGGGGTGACCCTCTGATGAAGGCGGAAGTTTAACTGTCGAAACTTGTCAGGTAAAAGATAAACTTTCACATGTCTGAAACAAAAGAACTTGAACAACAACAATACAACACATATGATCAATAACAGGATATGGGATCTTGGTGTCCTGCGCCATAGCAACAACGATACAACCCATATGATTAATATACAGAGAAATAGCTATAAACTTATAAAAAACAATACAACCCATATGATCAATAAATAGACAAGAGAGACAGCTATGAACTATCCATTATAATCAATAACAGAATATGGGATCTTGGTGTCCTCAGAGCACTGGTTAATTACTCCCCCCAACAACCTGGTGAGTCGGGAGTCGAACCAGCAACCTTTTGGGCTACAAGTCTGACACCCTAACCGCTTACCCATGACTGCCGATAAAACATAGACAGACAAGCACCTTGTATGTCTTCAGGTCGGCGAGGGAGTGGGGGCGCTCATGGGGGGTCACGGAGGTGTGAGTCGGGTTGGAGGGTAGCGTCCGTGTCTTCAGACCATCACCACCTCGTACCCCCACCTCCTGGCCGATCGTGCCCCCCTTGCTGCACTC
>NC_085879.1:42306734-42319234 GCF_034702125.1 Engraulis encrasicolus
CTCTTTTCATGTTTACAACCAGAAGGCTTATATCTTATCAGCCCCCATGACACAGTGTATCAGGGGTCAGGAACCTATGGCTCTAGAGCAGTGTTTCTTGAACTTTTTCAGACCGAGGACCACTTTGTCCCTCCAAAAATGTTCAGGGACCACCTGTCAACTGAATTCATAGTTGACGGGTGATAATTTGACACTGCTAATTCTCTTGCAGATCATCTTTTTATTCACATTAGAAGCATGTCTTATTGTGGTAAAAATAACACTTCAGCTATGTTTAGCTTTGTAATAATGTTACAAATATAGCCAACTGCTAGCTTGTCTTAGAAAAGTAGAAATCCCCTCGCAGACCACCTGAGCTCTGTCGTGGACCACTAGCAGAATCACTGCTCTAGAGCCACATGTGGCTCTTTTAGGAACTGTATGGCTCTTACTTATCTAGGGTTGCCTTGAAATATGGAATTGTCCTATATTTATAAATAAAACTAGAAATGCATTCTCACAGAAAATGCTGGAAGCGGGCTTGCCTTTTGGGGCAGAGATGAAACAAAGTACTATTGAGAAAACAAAGCTAAAAGAAATCTTGGAAAAACTCCATCCACCCAGTCAGAAGTTATGGGCCAAACAATTCAGCCATCTTGGATTCAGCCATCTTGAAAGTGTTGTAGCTCTGCGTTTTGGGGATATACTAAATGACATACATGGTATTTTAAGTTGGCTAAGGAACACTGCATATGATATAATTTTGAAAATCAACATGGCTTCGAGCGGGATTCGAACTCACAACCTCCATATCTGTAATCCAGCCCCTTTGCGATTGATATTAAATGACATACAATACTGTACATGATATTTGAAGTTGGCTAAGAAACGCTGCATATGATATCATTTTGAAAATCAACATGGCTTTGACTGGGGTTCGAACCTCCAACCCCCATATCCCTAATTCAGCACATTTGCCATTCATACTAAATGACATACATGGCATTTTAAGTTGTCCAAGGAACACTGCATATGATATAATTTTGAAAATCAACATGGCTTTGACTGGGATTCGAACCCCCAACCTTCATATCTGTAATTCAGCACATTTGCCATGCATACTAAATGATATACATGGCATTTTAAGTTGGCCAAGGAACACTGCATATGATATAATTTTGAAAATCAACATGGCTTTGACTAGGTTTTGAACCCCCAACCTCAATATCTGTAATTCAGCACATTTGCCTTCCATACTAAATGATATACATGGCATTTTAAGTCGGCCAAGGAACACTGCATATGATATAATTTAGAAAATCAACATGGCTTCGGGTGGGATTTGAACCCTCCACCCCCATATCTCTAATAAAGCAGCATGCATTACCACTAAGTCAAGCAGCTAGTTGTCATGCATAGTCCAGCAAGACTATATTACATTGCATTGCAGAGCTGAACAATACACTTCTAGAATGCTTGCTCGCACCTGCTCGTTAAGAATGGAATCTTGAGACAGTGACAGTTGAAATGGAACACTTCATTGGCTGCACCTTCTGTGATTGACTGAAAGACATTTAGTATTGAGCTCTAAACTGGGGAGAAAATGAGAATGAGTTTTTTTTGTCTTTACAACATCGTTGTAAAAAAACTAAAAAGGAGTTGGCACGTGTCCTTTTCACAGATCGGAGTCATGCTTGTGATCTCTCTAACAGTCTTTGAATGAAGTTTATAGGTTAAATTTTTCAGGCACAAATGGACCTCCGTGTGGGACATGCGCTGATCTCTTGAAAAATGCCCTTTTCGAAAGACTGGGATTCTCCATAGAGCCAGGCCTGTTTTTTTTACAAACCTGCCATTTAAAAAGTATTGGGATTTGGGAGATGAAACTTTGACAATTTGGAGACATCCCATAGAGCTCGCTAACACACGTCAACTAAACTTCTAGGTGAAAGTGTTGATGTTTTATGACCGAAAAAGCCTCCTACACTCTAATCTCTAGAGTGGCGGAACCTTGGTTCATGGAGGTTCCACCACTGTTTCCAATGGGGACCCAGGCTTTAACAAAATCGCCAAAAACGGGAAAACGACAAGAGACACGGAGAAGCCTATAACTATACGCGATCTCCAAGCCGAGCCGGTCGTTTTAGTGTTTGAACGGTGTCTCTATCTCGAAAGGCCTAGGAGGAGATCCATTTTCTATTTTACTGCTGCCCTGCACAAGACCAATAATAATAAGAAACAGGACTTAGAGATTACTATAAACGGGCCTTGCTCCGCAAGCCCGCTTAATTACGGATTCCATATTGAGTTGAAACGGGACAAGGGAGGTTAAAAAGTGTTAAAATGCAGGAAATTACATCTAAGAAATACAACATTTTCCCAGACCTCGCCATAATGAATTTGACAGTTAGTAATCCTATACTTACCTGTAATCAATAAAAGCAATAACTTGACAGTACTCTCTAAAATTGTTGGGATTAATTGAAATAGGGCCTACATGCTTTTAATTGTATTCAGTGTTTTTAAAATGGTATGGCTCTTGTGAAAATTTCTTTTTAAAAATGTGGCTCTCTCCACCAAAAAGGTTCCTGACCCCTGATACAGTGTATCAGGGGTGGAACAATCACACACAGGGCCCAAGGGCAAAACACTGATAGGTCCCACCATAAGGCCATATATGGTCACAATGGTCACAATAGGGCCCCTGTGAATGAAGCGAATAAACAAAAGAAAAATCTGAAGAGTTCTGTCCTTCGCTTCATTTACTCATGTATTTTTTATGTGGGATTCCAGCAGCCCAGTTAAGAACTGTATTGCTGTAATTATTAGGCGATAGTGTGAGCGCGTCTCCTCCACCTCACAATAGGGCCCCCAACAACAATACGAGAGGGCCCTAGGCCCAGGGGCAAATGCCCCATTTGCCCCCTCTATAGCTCCGGCCCTGTACTGAATGTGCAAAGAGGGCAAGATGACACCCACACACCGTTGTGCTGTATTTTATGAGCATGGCAATCGGAAAGAATGTATGTCAGATGATAATTCCATATAGGCAGTGATTTTCAACCTATGGGCCGGGGGGCCCACTGGTGGGCCCTGACGGTATTCCAAGTGGGCCTTGAAATAATTTTCTAAAAATTATAAACATATTTTTTGGTGTGTGTTGCTATTGATTTATTTGAGTTTAATTTGTAAATAGGTCAGAGGTGGGCCCCGAACATTTGTGACAATTACGGGTGGGCCCCAAGTTGGAAAAGGTTGGGAACCCTTGCCCTATAGGTCCCAGATAACATGAAGCAGCAGCACACTGGGCAGTCATGGGTGAGCGGTTAGGGCGTCAGACTTGCATCCCAGAGGTTGCCAGTTCAACTCCCGACCCGCCAGGTTGGTGGGGGGAGTAATCAACCAGTGCTCTCCCCCCCATCCTCCTCCACGACTGTGGTACCCTGAGCATGGTACCGTCCCACCGCACTGCTCCCCATGGGGCGCCACTGAGGGCTGCCCCCTTGCACGGGTGAGGCATAAATGCAATTTCGTTGTGTGCAGTGTTCACTTGTGTGCTGTGGAGTGCTGTGTCACAATGACAATGGGAGTTGGAGTTTCCCAATGGGCTTTCACTTTTTCACTTTTTCACTTTTTTCACACTGTAAAACATTGCTAGTCAGTTAAACGTAAAAAGGTAAGTTGCCCTACTACTCAACTCGAGGTAATAGGTTATATCCTCTTCTGATGTGGGAGGGCAGATGACAGTTTATATATTATTTTTTAAACACTTTTAGCTGATGCTTTTATCCAAAGCGACTTACAGACTTTTTTTCCAGACTATTGGTTACAGTCCCTGGAGCAATCGGAGGTTAGGGGCCTTGCTCAAGGGCACTTCAGTCATGGATGGAGGTGTGGAGAGAGGTCAGGTGGGATTCGAACCTACAACCCCCAGAGTGAAACAACAACTCCCTAACCCCTAGTCCACGGCTGCCCCACAGTATTATATTAGCTGTATGAAATCCATATATCAGTTGAAGCATATGGCTGTGTAACATGGACAAAGACAGTTGTTTTTGTAATGTGTCTGTAAAGCTATTCACACACACAGACACACACACAGACACACACACACACACACACACACACACACACACACACACACACACACACACACACACACACACACACACACACACACACACACACACACACACACACAAAACAAAAGCTACATTTATGCACTTTGTATTTTTCATTTCCCCACTCCACTGACCTCAATGTTCGCAATGAAACTTGACAAGCATTCCAAACAGCACAACAGAGAAGAAAAGACTCCCTTTCTTAATTTGCCTTTTGTTGTTTCCAAGCCGATTTGTACATAAATGCGGCTTTTTGTAAGTAAGCGAGCGGGGTAAAGTGCATTTTCATTCATCACAGGCAAGGAACGGCTGTTTGCTGCGGTCAGGGTTGAGGGACTTTGCATTAGGCTGGTTCAACGATCCTCAAGCGAGCGCACTGCACAGGCAAAAGCAATCAAAGTAAATCGAAACGGATTACAGTGGACTAGATGTGCAGTGCAGGGCCGGATTAAGATGGCCTGGGGCCCCAGGCTACCGGTTGTTGTGTGGGCCTCCCTGGAAGGCAAATTTTGTGACAATTTTACATAGACAGTGTCATAATTATGAGCTAGGAATGAATATATAACATGTCTACCAACTGTAATCAACATGACAGATGCATTTTTCAATATTGCAGCTTATCACAATTCTGCAATTTGTCAGTTTTGGCCAATCAGGGGACCCCTGACAGGTGGGGCCCCCTAGGTTGCAGCCATATCTAGCCTGTGGTGGGGCCCTAGGCTGCAGCCATATCTAGCCTGTAGGGGCCCCTAGGCTGCTGCCATATCTAGCCTGTGGTGGGGGCCCCTAGGCTGCTGCCATATCTAGCCTGTGGTGGGGGGGCCCTAGGCTGCAGCCATATCTAGCCTGTGGTGGGGGCCCCTAGGCTGCAGCCATATCTAGCCTGTGGTGGGGGGCCCCTAGGCTGCAGCCATATCTAGCCTGTGGTGGGGGGCCCTAGGCTGCAGCCATATCTAGCCTGTGCGTTAATCCGGCCCTGTGTGCAGGAAGGCAGCAGAAAGGCTCATGACTCTTTATCAAGACGAGCTGCAAGCCAATAGCCTGGTAAACCAGCGCCACCCGCTGGACGCCAAAGTTTTTCAGCTAGCGATTAGGTCTGGCCTCGGATCTGAGAACGTTTGAACGCTGTGCCCTGAGTCAGGCAAAACCAATCACAACGCAGCGATTTGTTTTGAATCAAAGCAGGCAACTGCCTAGGGCAGTGTTTCCCAACCTTTTTTGTCCTGCGTACCCCCTAAGCCATTTTGTCATATATTGAGTACCCCATCGCCTTCACACATGCTCTGTTCCTCTATCCCAATATGACTACACTCAATATATGAAAGAAAATGAAAGAAGGTGAAAGCCCATTGGGATACTCCAACTCCCATTTGTCATTGTGACACAGCACTCCACAGCACACTACGAAATTGCATTTATGCCTCACCCGTGCAAGCAGGCAGCCCTCTGTGGCGCCCCATGGGAAGCAGTGCGGTGGGACGGTACCATGCTCAGGGTACCTCAGTCATGGAGGAGGATGGGGGAGAGCACTGGTTGATTACTCCCCCCACCAACCTGGCGGGTCGGGAGTCGAACCGGCAACCTCTGGGATGCAAGTCTGACGCCCTAACCGCTCACCCATGACTGCCCATATATTTGCTATTATTACATTTTTCCGCATATCCCCTGAGGTGTGCTCGTGTACCCCTAGTGGTACACGTACCCCTGGTTGGGAAACACTGGCCTAGGGCCCCATCAAAACAGCTGCACTGAAGGGGCCCCCAATAGTCAACCCTGTTATGGTAAATACCTGCAAAAATAACTCAAAAGGGCCCCATGTCTATATTTCACCTAGGGCCCCCACATGGGTAGAGCCGCCACTGTCTGTACGCGAGATTACTTGTCCTCGTTTCTATGACAAGAACACAACACTTAATACTTTTAGCCTAATGACTCGTATATGTTGTTTGACCTTTGGTGCCTGGAGCGAACTCTACACTGCATTCAGAGTTTAGCTTTTTTAATAAAAATGTAGGTATGTTACAGCTGAATGAACTCATTCTAATGGAAAATAAGGGCCTTCGGGTTTAAATGCAACTGATTTCATGTTATTATGTGCATCAGAGGCAAATATATTTAGGTTTTTATAGGCTGAGGGCAACTTTCCCAACAAGGGCTCCTTGCATTCAGCAGGCATTTTTTGCAGGTGCTTTAGGCATCAATGGCTTAATGATGAAACAACACTTCTGCAGCAAAGTGTTTGTACTACTATCCGCGGAGATAATGAAAGTGCCAATGGTGAAATGAATTACTTGTTTAGCTACCGTACGGTATGTTGTATTCAACTTTTAGAGGAAATGTATTGGCTGATGAAATATATATATATATTAAAAACAACATCCTGAGCTCTGGGCCGGGCAATATGACAAATGTGTGAGAGAGAGAGAGAGAGAGAGAGAGAGAGAGAGAGAGAGAGAGAGAGAGAGAGAGAGAGAGAGAGAGAGAGAGAGCACTGCATGAAAAGAGGAATATGTGGATGAGTTTTGCACCTTAAGGGGGATTCATACTAGTCGTGAGTGGTGCTAGTCTCCTTCATACTTCACTCACGACGATGGCGCGCGCCGTCACGTGACCTAAAATTTCGACACGCCCCCCGTCGTAAGCTCAAAATTCGGCGCGTGTCGCCACGTCGTGCACACGAGGATTTTTCTAACTTGTCGTGCGCCACCAGCGACCACGCAGATAGGCAGACAAAGCAGGAGTTGCGAAGAGAGGCTACAACTACTGTAGGCTACTACAGAATGGATCCTGCATCATTTTGAGGATAATAAAATGTCAGAAAGTTATTTTATCTTCTCTCTTAAATGTTGTTCAGTGAAACAATTGTTTACTTTGTTCAGAAGCACGTTAGTGTTCGGCGATCTATTTATAAATTCTGCCGCCAGAACAATGCTCTCACATGGTCTTGGAATTATCTGGCAATGTAGGCTACAACAAAAAATATATGTTTCAATGTGGTAAGTCACAAGTCAGACGTTCAGTAGCCCTACAGCAGCCGTGTTTGGCTTTCTATTTTATACATCAGTAGAACTCACGCTGCGAGTTGCGAAAAATACTGCCGTTTCTCTCATGAACAGCAGAGGGCACTTCCGACAATGCGAGCAAGGCGCTTTTGAAGTATGAATAGTCTGTCGCAAGTGATGACGTCATTAATGGTTCTCGCGCCACTCGCGACAAAGTGCGCACGTGAAGTATGCAGAGCCCTTTAAACTGCCTCATACCTCAAGCCACAGCATTTGCGGCTCCCCCATGCCCCCCTCCCATCCCCTTCTTAGGAGAGCCTTTAATATGTAAATGCCAGTGATCAGGTCGGGAGCTGCTACAGTCAATTTCAAGTGGGGTGGGGTGGGGTGAGGTCAGGTGGGTGGGAGGGAGTGGGGGGTCGGCAGGCCTGTTTCTAGGATTTTGGGGTCCCTAGGCAACGGGATTGTTGGGGGCCCTAGGGCATTTTTTGGCCTTTTACTAAAATGTGTGTGTGTGTGTGTGTGTGTGTGTGTGTGTGTGTGGTGTGGTGTGTGTGTGTGTGTGTGTGTGTGTGTGTGTGTGTGTCTGTATGTATGTTTGTTCACGCTGCCCAGTGGTGTTTTTCAGAATCACTAACCATTAAACCAGGGGTAGTGAACCTATGTCTCGAGGGCCCTTGAGGCCGTTTTATCCGGCCCCTGATATCATTATAATGTTTTGCAACTTCACATGAAATAGGCCTATGACATATTTTGCAGGCCTAAAGGAATCTTAGAAATTACATTTCCAATGCAATTAAGTTAGGCCTATATTCAGGGGACCTAGAAAAGGTGGGGACTGTTTTAAATGTGTCTACCTTTAAAGGTGTCTATATGTCTATATAGGCCTAAAGGTGTCTATATATGCCTAAATTTCATGGGGAAATCCTGATTTGTGTTCATAGTACGGCCCCCGGAGGATTTTATGACCATGGTAGGAATTTGAAGTGGCCCTTCGAATGAAAAAAGGTTCCCCACCCCTGCATTAAACCTTTCTTCTAGCCACAGCTCTGCTGTCAGTACATTTTATTATGATACTATAAGCTCAGAAATGAAGTTGATCGAACAATCCGATCGGTGCTATAAACATTTAAATGAACCGAATAGAAATCAGAATAGAAACATCTGAATGATCTTTCTTGGACATAGCCTACATTTTGAAGTGACCCTTTGAATTAAAAAGGTTCCTCACCCCTGCTTTTGAGGAAAAACATCAATGTGCTTGGCCACTCTGGTTTTTAAATTATTCTGAACTAAAGCAAGGATTGTTCAAGGAAGTTCAAAACAGACTGTCTCTGGTTAAATTAGTTCTACACCAAGCCTTTAGGTGGCAGTACAACTAATTCGCACAATGCGAATTCCACACACAAGCCACAAAGAAGCCATCTACCGCGGTCAACAACACCGACCTATCTGAACAAAACCACGCGCTGTCTGTGTGGTTTCACTGTTACAAGTTTCTTGGCGACATGGGGGAAAGTTCCTCACATACCAACGGAAAATGGGCTTCACATACATGTAAGTAAATTTTACTCAACTGTGGTTTAAAGTTTCAGTACTCAAGAGCGATTGAATAGCTCCTCTGAACACAGATCCGCCATTGCTAAGTTGTAGCACAAGTCCCCTCAATGAATGTGACTACTCTTGTTGCTGCTGTACGCTAGTCAATTCTGATAACTTGCGAGCATCGTAATGACAAAATGCAGTAGTGAAACGGTGAATATGTTAAGTATACTTGTTGATGGTAAGTTGTTTGACATTGCTCGTTCTCAATTGCCTTTCCCCTGCCTAAAGATGATTCCCAGTTTGTCGCTCCCAGCGCGGTTCGATCCCCAGTCGGTTCGCTCCCACTAGCCAGACTATCGAGCCCACCGAGCTAGTTATCTTTTTGATGTTAGTTTTTTGTTACGTACCCTAAACCTAACCCTTACCTTAATCCTAAACCTAACCCTAAATTGCTTGTATGTGGTAGTGTATGATAATACGAGAAATGTAATCGGGTGGGATAGAACGCCTGGGATTGATAGGGTCACCTGGGACTACACGTCCGGGAGTGATCTTACATGGGAGTGACCATCTCCCAGCGCTTAAGATTGACAAAGGCTACCGTTAGCATGCTATTGCGTTAGCTCATCAACTAGTTGCTGGGCACTGCTCATTTTTCACGTCTGCCCGGCATTTCGCTGATGAACTAACGCTTGGACGTCTTGCCAATGTATTTTACAGCGGCAAAAATGCATCTAGGCGACGTTGGCAAGATTTGTGTGCCGTCTGGGTATGTTGGTTTTCAGTGCTGGGCAGTAGCGAAGCGACTAGTTTAATTACATTCCCTAGTAGCTTGGTCGTAGCGTCATTACTATGTATCGACTAACGTCCCTGTAGTTAGGAAATAAATAGTTTGGAAATCAATGTGAAATACCCTGGCATTTGCAACAGTAGGCAACCTGTCCTTAAAAAGTATGGGCCCTCAAAACAGCACTTGTTGCACAAATAAGTGTTGCATAGAGCAGTCTTTCCCAACCAGGGGTACGTGTACCACTAGGGGTACGCGAGCACCCTGCAGGGGGTACTTGGAAAAATGAAAACATGTATGGAGCATAGTCACATTGGGATATAAAGCATGAGTCAGGGGGTACTTGTGGTATGAGAAAAGGCTTAGGGGGTACTTAAGACAAAAAAAGGTTGGGAAACACTGGCATAGAGCACGCCACCCCGAAATCAATGTGAAATACCCTGGCATTTGCAACAGTAGGCAGCATGTCCTTAAAACGTATGGGTCCTCAAAACAGCACTTGTTGCACAAATAAGTGTAGCTGGCCTCTTCAAGAAATTGAAATTATGCATGGTCACTTTTTCTTATTGTTTCACGTGGAGGTCTACTGACATTGTCTAAATAATGTAGGCTAGTTTATGTCCATGTATTATATTAGGACCCAAGGTTAATGGGTTATTCTGTTTACCATGTTTTCACAGGCTGCTGTCTCATAATATGGCGAAGACGAGTCACTTGAAGGCCTAACAGCTCTTATGAGGAGCAGTCTTGCCATAGAAGACTGAAAGAATGTAAGATTAACTTCTTTGTGACCAATATGACTTGCTCATTGATACATTAGCTATGTCAATATGAGATGCATGGCGAAGTATTTAATTTATTTGTCTCTCTTCTAGGAGCTGTAGAAACAACAGGGTGCCTGCTGCAGTATGACGAGGACGCCCTGATCATAGAAGGTCCAGTGTCTTGGCAGGGTGAAATGGCACTGATATCGGTATGTGGTGATATCAGTTAAAATTAATGAATTAATTCTCATATCTGAATAATGTGAACACTGGATTTACCACACACTCACACACACCCTAGTCCTAGATTATACAACCAAGGTTACTTTTACCACAGCTCTGGCAGTGCATCAAATTTCTTTTCTTTTTTATAGAACTGGACAGGTCATTTATTCGTTCCCCTTGTTTTTTGCAGTGTCCTGCAGGATGCTGTGTCCTGCAATCCTGTGTGCTGTGCTACAGACGCGTGTGGAGGTCAACCCGAAATGGGCACAGTAGCGTGAAAGAGGGTAAGCTTAACCTATAGCCTACGTCAGGGTTGGGGAACCTTTCTCATTCGAATGGCCACTTCAAATTCATCCGAGGGGCCATAAAAGTCCTCCAAGGGCCGTACTATGAACACAAACCAGGATTTTCCCTTTCACTTTAGGCCTATATTGAAGGCAGCCACATTTAAACAAACGCCAACTTCTTCAGGTTCCCTGAATATAACTTAATTGTATTGCTAATGTATTTTCTAAGATTCCTTTACAAAATATGTCATATTTCATGTGAAGATGGAATTGCATTAAAATTATATCGGGGGCCGGATAAAACAGCCTCAAGGGTCGCAAACGGCCCTAGAGACATAGGTTCCCCACCCCTGTCCTACATTGTCAATATGACTTGTGCTACTTTATAGATAAGTTGTCAATGCTGTGCATTGCTATGTTTTGATTTTATTTTCTTACATCCTACAGATCCTGGCAGGGAGACGGTAGTGTCCTGCAGGATGGTGATGGGCAATCTTACAAGAGACCACAGAAAACTGATATAGTGTAAGATTATCCCTGTTGGGCTCAATATGTCTTGCTTATTGATATATTTGCTATGTCGATATGAGGTGCATGACGAAGTATTTATTTATTTGTTGTTTCTACAGCTCCCAGAAGTGAGACTGAGTGCCTGTTGCAGTATGACGAGGAAGCAGTGACCAGAGACCTTCAGTAGACCCTGCTGGCATGATTGGCGGCTGAAGAACATAATCAACAGCAATGTTTATAATATTGTACATACCTGTATAGTCTGCACTAAAATGCTGTACCTGTACTATTTTTCCTCTTACTTTCATATTTACTATGAATTGACAACTTTTACTGAAATCCATTTTTGTATGTGCCCTGACTAAAACTATCCTTAAACCTAACCTGTCAGAGGTGTAATAACAACCTGCTCTTAGCAATGTGGCAGCAGTCTACTTGGATGCAGCGGGGAACATAGAACCCTTTTTTTGGAAAAGCATTGTATGTTTCTGAGTTTTATGAATTGTGCCCTTCCCAAACCTAACCTGTCGTAGGGGCCTATGAAATCCGTTTTTTTTTAAATTATTATTATTTACATTTTTGAACTTATTTTCCCCTTTCCCCTTTCCCCTTTTCAAAAAAAAAAAATACAAAAAAATCTTAGTTATTTAGTTCAAACTGGTGGGTGGACAGAGCCAACCACTCATGGTTGAATGGTAGGTAGAGAAAAGAAAAGTAAAATTACCTACTAGCTTTTTGTAATATCAGCCCTCAAAAATATTCCAGGTAATAAGGTAGCTGTATTGTACATGCGCATATATTCTATTAAATACACGTGACGCACGCACCCAACTAGAAGGCGAATTCACTTCTGGTGCATTGAAGTTGTTGGACTCTGGCTGCATCAGGTTTTCTCGAATACTTGGCTATATTGCAACGTGCAGCTTAGATACATTTTGGGTCACGTTATATGTAGGCATTAAATAAATAGCCTCGCAAAGTCCCTACCGTCTACCGTTTCACTCAAACACATGTTTTACAAGACGGCCGTTTTCTTCTGATGGTGACTTGACCCTTTTTCAAAGTTGATGCTAACTTTTAGTCACTATGCACGGAGAGCCGCCCATCTTTTCTGTGTCGCATCGCATTGTTGAGTATTAAGATTTCTTCATTGCTCTGACGGCCAGTGTTAGGACGTGGGAGACAATCGGAAACGCCGCTTGGGAGAGAGATGCGTGTTTGTTTCTGAGTTGTACATTTGTGACCTGAGTAGGCTACTGTAGCCTATACATCACTGCATA
>NC_085879.1:42326734-42336734 GCF_034702125.1 Engraulis encrasicolus
AGAGAGAGAGAGAGAGAGAGAGAGAGAGAGAGAGAGAGAGAGAGAGAGGAGGGGAGAGAGAGAGAGAGAGAGAAAGAGAGAGAGAGAGAGAGAGAGAGAGAGAGAGAGAGAGAGAGTGAGTACACAAGGTGCAATAAATACCAGAATAAAGTAGCACTGGTGTGTGTGTGTGTGAGTGTGTGTGTGCATGTGTGCGGGTGTGCGTGCTGGTGTGCTGGTGTGCGTGCGTGCGTGTGTGTGTGAGTATGTCTGTCTGTCTGTGTGTGTCTATGTGCAGGTGTGTGTGTGTGTGTGTGTGTGTGTGTGTGTGTGTGTGTGTGTGTGTGTGTGTGTGTGTGTGTGTGTGTGTGTGTGTGTGTGTGTGTGTGTGTGTGTGTGTGTGTGTGTGTGTGTGTTTGCACGTGCGTGCGGCATTATCCATAATAGTTTGACTGATGGGTGACATTTAAGGTCAATGAAGAGCAAAAAGAATCTCTGAATGGTACAGTAGGCAAATCACACTATTTCATCTGCGGGCAGAACCAGGGTCAAGTTTGTGACCACCCATTGTCATTGTGACAGAGCACTCAGTGCTCACTGCACAAAAACAAAATTGCATCTATGCCTCACCTGTGCAAGGGGGCAGCCCCCAAATGGCGCCCCAAGGGAGCAGTGCAGCGGGACGGTACCATGCTCAGGGTACCTCAGTCATGGAGGAGGATGGGGGAGAGCACTGGTTAATTACTCCCCCCACCAACCTGGCGAGTCGGGAGTTGAACTGGCAACCTTCTGGCTACACCCTAGGTCGGACCCCGTAACAAATGAATGAATGAATGAATTAATAAATGAATGAATTATGATGGCTTTATCAATGAACAATTTGTACAAGAAGACCAGCCAATAAGACGCCAACATTTGGCAGCACATCCACTCAAGATCACTCGGCATTAAGGATATTTTTCTCTGCCTTGTGTGTGTGTGTGTGTGTGTGTGTGTGTGTGTGTGTGTGTGTGTGTGTGTGTGTGTGTGTGTGTGTGTGTGTGTGTGTGTGTGTGTGTGTGTGTGTGTGTGTGTCGAAGTGTGTGTGCCCGTGTGCCCGTGTGCCCGTGTGCCTGCGTGCCTGCATGCGTTTAGGTCTGTATGTGCGTGCGTCCGTCTGGAAGCGAAAGCCTAAAAGATGCTTCGAAAGACTACAAAAATCTAGTGCTTCAAATAAATGCAAGCAATGACACAAACCTATTACGCTAAAAGTCATTAAAAAAAATATCAGCAATAATATGACGAAATATAGGAAATGTTACCACAGAAATGATAAAGGCTGACAGTGTCTAAGGGACTGCTATCAAGAGTGAAAGGAGGACAGGAACAAAAAAAAAGGAAAAGAAAT
The DNA here is from genome assembly GCF_034702125.1 of Engraulis encrasicolus. NCBI lineage: Eukaryota > Metazoa > Chordata > Actinopteri > Clupeiformes > Engraulidae > Engraulis > Engraulis encrasicolus. The sequence goes on from NC_085879.1 coordinate 42,328,101, forward strand.
TGGCATTGCCCTGCATTTGACCTAATCTCGATGGTGTTCTGAATTCGACCTCACGTCAATGGCGTCCTGCATTTGACCTCATCTCAATGGCCGCTGTGGTGCATTGCGAGGTCACCTGTGGTTCAGGTCATGTGGAGGTGGAGGTGTCAAAAGCCTCCGTCTCAAATCACAAAGAAAACTCACTCAGCCTGAACGGCAGACTGCTCCACTTAGACAAGGTTACCCTTGTTATCGTCTGCGCGTCTCTTGTCTGCTTTCTTTATCTCTCATGGAATGAGGAGCAGAGATGGAAGTATTTTTACTTCGTTACTGTACTGAAGTAATTGTTCTGGTATTTGAACTTGCATAAAAACAAACACACATACTTTTACTTTTACTCTGTTACAATTTTGTGACAATTATCTGCACTTTTTACTCCTTACATTTTGGAAACTGATGTGACTTGTTACATTTTATCTACATTCTCACCACTAACTTTCAATCTGAGCCACTTAGACAAGGTCAGTTGAAGGTGAAGATTGTGCACATCCCAGGAAAAGGTGCAGGACAAAGGCTGACTGTCTGAGTGAGAGATCCACACACTTAAAATCCTTTTTGTTATCTTTTATTATTTCATGGCTGGATTACGTTTCGACTTCAACAGTGCTCATCAGATCATAATCCAGCCATGAAATAGGCCTAATAAAAAGAAAACAAAAAGGATTTTAAGTGTGCGGACCGAAACGTTAGCCTTGTTATTGCCTTCGCTTCTCTTGTCTGCTTTCTCTATCACCAACGGAATGAGGAGATAATGGGAAGGGAGAGTGAAAAAGAAAACTCATTTAGAAATCTGTTTTTCTCTCCTTCTCACTTTAGCCATGTTGTTATTGGCACTAAATGGCGTAGTTCCCTTCCTTCTCATACACCTTGGGTCCAATCAAGGCAATCTGGGCTGTGTTTCTCGAAAGTGTAGTTGCTAGCCAGTTAGCAACTTGGGTAGTTGCCAATGGGAAATTGCATCGCAAACAACAAAGTAGCTGACGTAGTTAGCAACTATGGTTTCAAGAAATGCAGCCCAGTATGCTTGTATTTTCTCTCTCTCCCCCCATACCTGTCTCTGTTTCTGTTGCTCTCTATCTCTCTCTCTCTCTGTCGCTCTCTCTCTCTCTCTCTCTCTCTCTCTCTCTCTCTCTCTCTCTCTCTTGCTCTCTTATCTTGATCTTTCTTAACCCCCCCCCCTCCTCTCTCTCTATCTCTCTCTCTCTCTCTCTAATCCTTTTCCTTTTCCTCTGGTGTCACATTTGTTTACGGAGATTTTTCCACCCAGAATTTGCCAATGAGAAAACTCTCTAATTCTCTCCAATGATCATGCACCTTGGCCAAATAATACACCTATCCAGACGAACACAATTTGAGTGGGTTCAGAGTTCAACAGTATTGGCTAGTGCAGGGGTCAGGAATCCTTTTTGGTGGAGAGAGCCATAAAAGTCAATTAAAAAAAAAAACATTTTTGTGAGAGCCTTACCATTTTAAAAATACGGAGTACAATTAAAAGCTTGTACTTCAATTAAGCTCAACACTTTTAGAGTGTGTTGTCAAGTTATTATGCTACTTTGATTGATAACAGCTAATTATAGGGACAGTCAACATAGAGGTAGAACAGTAGACTGGAGGTGACATGGTAATTCGCGACAGCATTGGGAAATGGTACATGGAGCTTCCCATTCTCTGTAGGTAGTGTAGGCACCTTTAGTCAATGCAAGTCAACGGAAAACACACCCACCCCTGTCAAAAAAATTGACTAAAACTGTGTGAATATGAAGTAACGCATAAATCAGAGACCAGATTCGAAATGTCAGGCTAAATATCTACTAAAATCATATGAGTCGATAAAATACATTTAAAAATCAAATTATATAAATTATGTGCATATTTGCGCAACACACTTCCAACTATTGGCCTTGTATAGTGTGTTGATGGACATTTTCACATTATTAAGCCATTTTTTGACAGAGGTGAGCCTCCTTCTCCATTCATTTCCATTTCTCAGGTCTACCTCCAAATAATGGCTGCCACAGATTGCCGTAAAAAGGGGGGCGGGGTCACCTCTAGTCTAATGTTCTACCTCTATGACTGTCAACTTCATCATGGCAGGGGTCTGGTGGTGGTGGGATGGCAGTTAAGCTCATATCCATACTAAATAACACAAAAAAGAAAATCAGTGGAGGAGATACTCCATGATTCACCCATCTCCTATCACCAGCCTATCCCCCCCCCTCCGCTCCACTTAAAACAACGCATCACCCTGACGGGGACTAAAGACGTTATCTCAAGGGAAATAGACCAATTCATGCGCCCATAAACGTCAGGGTTTGAGTAAGTAGACTCATAATATTATCTATTTTAAACTGCTTTTTACTGCAAACCCAAATGTCTCTTGTCTGGCCTGCTGGATCAAAATAGACTTTGCTGAGGCAAATAAGCTCTTTGGAGACTAATACAGACAGTTATAGAGGGAGAGGAGAGGAGAGGAGAGGAGAGGAGAGGAGAGGAGAGGAGAGGAGAGGAGAGGAGAGGGGAGGAGAGGAGATGAGAGGAGAGGAGAAAAGGAGAGGGGAGGAGAGGAGAAGAGAGGAGAGGAGAGGAGAGGAGAGGAGAGGAGAGGGAGAGGAGAGGAGAGAAGAGGAGGGGAGAGGAGAGGTGTGGAGAGAAGAGGAGAGGAGAGGGAGAGAAAAGAGAGGAAAGGAGAGGATAGGAGAAGACGAGAGGAGAGGAGAGAAGAGGAGAGGAGAGGAGATGGGAAGAGGGGAGGAGAGGAGAGGACAGGAGAGGGGAGGAAAGGAGGGGAGAGGGGAGAGAAGAGGAAAGGAGAGCAGAGGAGAGGAGAGGAAAGGAGAGGAGAGGAGAGGAGAGGAGAGGAGAGGAGAGGAGAGGAGTGGAGTGGAGTGGAGTGGAGGGGAGAGGAGAAGAGGAGAGGAGAGGAGAGGAGAGGAGAGAAGAGGAGAGGAGTGGAGAGGAGGGGAGAGGATAGGAGGAGAGGGGAGGAGAAGAGAGGAGATGACAGAAGAGGAGAGAGAGGAGAGGAGGGAAGGGGAGAAGGGGTAGGGGCTAGAGAGGAGAGGAGGAGAGACAAGAGGAGAGGAGAAGAGAGGAGAGGAGAGGAGAGGAGGGGGAGAGAAGAGGAGAGAGGAGAAGAGGGGAGGGGAGGGGGGAGAGAGGGAGCAAGAGAGGAGAGGAGAGGAGAGGAGAGGAGAGGAGTGGAGTGGAGTGGAGTGGAGTGGAGGGGAGGGGAGAGGAGAGGAGAGGAGAGGAGAGGAGAGGAGAGGAGAGGAGAGGAGAGGAGGAGAGGAGAGGAGAGGAGAGGAGGAGAGGGAGAGGGGAGAGGGAGAGGAGAGGAGAGGAGAGGAGAGGAGAGGAGGGGATAGGAGGAGAGAGGAGAGGGGCAGATGAGAGGGGAGAGGGAGAGGAGAGGAGAGGGAGAGGAGAGAGGAGAGGTGAGCAGAGCAGAGCAGAGGCAAGGCATAAGAGGAGAGGAGAGGAGAGGAGAGGAGAGGAGAGGAGAGGAGAGGAGAGGAGAGGAGGACAAAAACTGGCACAAGATACAAAGAGTGTGTCTTTCTCTTTGTTAGAAGTGTGTGTGTGTGTGTGTGTGTGTGTGTGTGTGTGTGTGTGTGTGTGTGTGTGTGTGTGTGTGTGTGTGTGTGTGTGTGTGTGTGTGTGTGTGTGTGTGTGTGTGTGTGTGTGTGTGTGTGTGTGTGTCCGTGCATGTCTGTGTGTGTGTGTGTGCGTGTGTTTGTGTGTGCGCGCGCACACACACGTGCATGTGTGTGTGTGTCCGTGTCCGCACGTGCATGTCTGTGTGTGTGCATTTGTGTGTGTTTGTCTGTGTGTGTGCGTTTGTGTGTGCGTGCGTCCATGCGTGCTTGTGTGTGTGTGTGTGTGTATCCTACCTGGCTGGCTGGTGTGTGTCCCACGATGGATTCGTAGGGCGGGGGCAGCTCTGAGGGGTAGAAGGACCCGGGGCTGTTGATGGGCACCCCGTAGATGGCACTGAAGGGGGCGTGGGGGAAGTCCAGGTGAAGACTCCTGCGATTGGACAACATAAACAGGGTCACTTCATAGCAACCAATAAGATGTCATAGCCCAGCTGTCAATCAAAGTGAGAACAGATGAAGGCTCCTGTGATTGGACAACACAAACAGGGTCACTTCATATCAGCCAATAGGATGTCATAGCTCAGCTGTCAATCACATTTCGAACAGATGAAGGCTCCTGTGATTGGACATTATTACATAAATTTACATCACATTACATATGGCACAACAGATCATAAACAGGGTCACTTCATAGCAACCAATAAGACGACACAAAATTCACTGTGCATGTACACACAAATATACGGCTACAAAGACCTCCGGCACTGTGTGTGTGTGTGTGTGTGTGTGTGTGTGTGTGTGTGTGTGTGTGTGTGTGTGTGTGTGTGTGTGTGTGTGTGTGTGTGTGTGTGTGTGTGTGTGTGGGAGTGTGTGTGTGTGTGTGTGCGTTTGCGCGTGCGTATGCGTGCATGTGTGTGTGTGTGTGTGTTGCTATGACAGCAGGGAGATTAAAGACTAGAAGGCTTTTTATTGTCTGCAGGGTCTTGCAGGTTGGCAAAACATCATTTGGTGTGTGTGTGTGTGTGTGTGTGTGTGTGTGTGTGTGTGTGTGTGTGTGTGTGTGTGTGTGTGTGTGTGTGTGTGTGTGTGTGTGTGTGTGTGTGTGTGTGTGTGTGTGTGTGTGTGTGTGTGTGTGTAATTGTCCGCAGGTTCTTGCAGGTTGGCAACACTATCATTTGGCAGCACATCCCCTCAATAGCACTTGACATATGGCTATTTGTGCCTGCGTGTGTGTGTGTGTGTGTGTTTGTGTGTGTTTGTGTGTGTGTGTGTGTGTGCGTGTGTGCCTGCATGCGTAGGTCTGTATGTGAGCGTGTCCGTGCGAAAGTGAAAGCCTAAAAGATGCTGTACAGTTCTGAGACAAGATATAATTGGTCAAAGTCAGCAAATCCTCCTGGTGCTCTACCTGTCAGTTCTTACTAGCCAATAGACGAGCACCTTCTTCAGCTGTCTGACCTCATTAACCAATAGAAGAGCACCTTCTTTAACTGTCTGACCTCATTAACCAATAGTAGAGGACCTTCTTCAGCTGTCTGACCTCATTAACCAATAGTAGAGGACCTTCTTCAGCTGTCTGACCTCATTAACCAATAGTAGAGAACCTTCTTTAACTGTCTGACCTTGTTAACCAATAAAATAGAAGCTTCCTTATCTGTCTGACCTCATTAACCAATTATAGAGGAGTACCCAGTCGAACTCTATGCCCTTGTAGCCAATGAAACAAGAGTAGCCTACTGATGCGATGCCTCCAGAACAAAACACAAAATGTTGCATCTTTAGTTTTGTGATGAATCATTTCTGATTGCATCTGAACTTTTAATTTAAAAATCCCCCAAAAAACATTGTTACCTCCGCCAAGGAGGTTATGTTTTCCATCACGTTGGTTTGTCTGTCTGTCTGTTTGTTTTTTTGTCTGTTTATTTGTCTGCCTGTCAGCAGGATAACTCAAACAGTTATGAACCGATTTGGATGACACTTTTAGGGCTTTCAGGCCGACCAGAACGGAGCCGGAGCCGGTTCCCGCACCAGTTACGTTCGGCACTAAAGTGCTTATCTGCGAACCCCCTGTGTTCATACCGGGCTCTGAACTTTTTCCGCACGTGACTGTGTTACCCGGATGAACCTGCTGACAGCCACGCTGTCGTCACGGTTCGCGGAGAAAAACCTACTATTTTGAATGCGAACCAACTTTCCGGTTCGCGAACTCAAATATCTGTGGCGTGAACATGACAGACGGTTCACGATTAGGTGCGGGAACGGGCCCCAGCACGGTTCTCAAGTCAAGTCAAGTCAAGTTTTATTGTCAATTTTCTTTACATGCACTGGTCATACAAAGAATTTGAAATTGCGTTTCTTGCTCTCCCATGCAGACATAGACTAATCTAGATAAGGACATAGACAGTATAGACATAGACAGTACTCATACATGGACATAAGACAGTATGGACATAGACAGTGCTCATACAGACATTTAAAGTGCAAGACTGGACAACAGAAGACTTGTAGAGAACATACATTAAGAGGAGGTATTTTTTTGTGCTTTTTCTAAAAGTCCTTTATAGCGTTCTGACATAGTAATAGTAGCATTTGAAGAAAATAAATAATTAAATAGGTTTATCAAATACACCAGCAGCAGTATGTGTGTGTGTGTGTTTGTGTGTGTTTGTGTGCGTGTGCGTGTGTGTGTGTGTGTGTGTGTGTGTGTGTGTGTGTGTGTGTGTGTGTGTGTGTGTGTGTGTTTGTGTTTAGTGCAGGTAGAAAGTGCGGTGTGCGTCTGTGTGTGTGTCTGTGTGTCTCTCTCTGTGTGTGTGTGTGTGTGTGTGTGTGTGTGTGAGTATGAGTTGTGTGTCAGTGTGTGTATGTTTGGGTTTAGTGCAGAAAGTGCGGTGTGCTTGTGTGTGTGTGTGTGTGTGTGTGTGTGTGTGTGTGTGTGTGTGTGTGTGTGTGTGTGTGTGTGTGTGTGTGTGTGTGTGTGTGTGTGTGTGTGTGTGTGTGTATGTGTGTGTGTGTGTGTGTGTGTGTGTGTGTGTGCATGTGTATGTTTTGAGTTGGTGCAGGTTGAAAGTTCAGTCACAGATGTAGTAGTGCAGGTGGAATGTTCAGTCGCAGATATGGTGGTGGGGATGAGGGGGGGAGGGTTGTCAGTGGCCTGGCTGGCTAGAGGCTGACAGTGGAGGGAGAGAGTGGGTTGAGTGTTCAGTATCTTGATTGCTTGATGCATCGTGCTGCTTGCAAGCCTGGTGGTACGGGAACGGAGGCGCCTGTACCTCTTTCCAGAGGGCAGGAGGCTGAACAGTTTGTGTGCAGGGTGGCTTGTGTCTTTGATGATCATCAGTGCTTTCCGGGTGAGGCGTGCGGTGTAAATGTCCTGCAGGGAGGGGAGTGGTACTCCAATGATCTTCTTCGCTGTGTTCACAACACGCTGGAGTTTTTCTCCGTGCAGCTTCCTCCCCACACTGTGATGCAGCTGGACACGACGCTCTCTATGGTTCCTCTGTAGAATGTTGTCATGATGGAGGGTGTAGCACTTGCCTTCTTTAGTTTGCGCAAGAAGTAGAGACGCTGATGGGCCTTCTTCACCAGTGATGTAGTGTTGGTGGTCCAAGAGAGGTCGTCGCTGATGTGCACTCCAAGGAACTTGGTGCTGCTCACTCTCTCCACAGCATCACCGTTGATGGTCAGTGGTGGCAGTTGTTTTTGGACCCTCTGAAAGTTGACAACAATCTCCTTGGTCTTGTTGACATTCAGCAGGAGGTTGTTGTCTTTGCACCATCTGGCCAGCAGGTCTACTTCTTCTCTGTAGTGAGTCTCATCGCCCTTAGTGATGAGGCCCACCAGTGTTGTATCATCCGCAAACTTCACTAGATGGTTAGTGCTGTGGGTCGTTGTGCAGTCATGTGTCAGCAGCGTGAACAGCAGGGGGCTGAGAACACAACCTTGCGGAGCCCCCGTGCTCAGGGTCAGGGTGCTTGAGGTGTTATTCCCTACCCGTACTGCTTGTGGTCTCTGCATCAGGAAGTCCAGCAGCCAGTTGCAGAGGGAGGTGCTGAAACCTAGTTTGTCCAGTTTTCTGATGAGTTGTTGTGGTATTATGGTATTGAATGCTGAACTGAAGTCAATGAACAGCATTCTCACATACAGTATGAGTCTTTATTGTCCAAGTGGGTGAGGGCTGGATGGAGGGCAGAGCAAATTGCATCCTCCGTGGATCGCTTGGCTCGGTATGCGAACTGGTAGGGGTCCAGGGTGGGGGGTAGGGTGGCTTTGATGTGTGACAGGACTAGCCGTTCGAAGCACTTCATGATTATGGGCGTCAGTGCTACAGGACGGTAGTCATTGAAGCATGATGGTGATGATTTCTTCGGCACGGGTATGATGGTAGCAGCTTTGAAAAGTGATGGGATGACTGCTTGCTCCAGAGAGATGTTAAAGATGTCTGTGAAGACATCCTTCAGCTCTTCTGCACAATCCTTCAACACTCGGCCAGGTATGTTGTCTGGGCCAGCTACTTTGCGTGGGTTGATGGTGGCCAGTGTCCTCTTCACACTGGCAGAGGACAGGTACAGGGGTTGATCATGGGGGGGAGGGGGAGTTTTCTGTGGATGAGTGTCATTTTGTGCTTCAAAACGGGCAAAGAAACTGTTCAGGTCGTTTAGCAGAGAGGTGTTGTTGTCACAGCTTCGTGGTGCAGGCTCAGTCGGCCTGAACGCGCTATCTGTGGAGTTGTTGGAAATGACAAAAGGAACAGGTGATTAAATTTTGATGCTCATGATCCGGATCCAGGATTTTTAAAGGGACACTGTGTGAGATTTGTAGTTGTTTATTTCCAGAATTCATGCTGCCCATTCACTAATGTTACCTTTTTCATGAATACTTATCACCACCATCAAATTCTAAGTATTCATTATGACTGGAGAAAAGTACATTTTTCATACATGAAAAGGGGGATCTTCTCCATCGTCCGCCATTTTGAATTTCCAGAAATAGCCATTTTTAGCTG
>NC_085879.1:42386734-42389234 GCF_034702125.1 Engraulis encrasicolus
CTATAATGCACTATATAACACATCTATAATGCATCGTAATGTACTATAAGCCCCATCAGGCAGCCTGTAGTTTATATCCAGTCACGAGCACTCATAACACCCGTGGATTTATAAAGCATTATAAGATAGATTCATGGTTATTTGTTACTGATAACATAACACATCAGGAAACACATCATGAAACATCATGGGTGTAGTCATAATGCGTTGTAAGTAATTATAATGTGCATTATAATTTGTTATAAATGCGCTCATAATGGGCTATAGATATGGGCTTCATAGAAAGTGTTACCAAACTTTTTTTTTTTTTGGTGTTACGCCCTTAAACGTCAACCACCCACATGAATGTATGTAATTAGTTATTTGTACAAGGCTTTTTTTTTTTAATACAAGGCATGCTTTCTACTCACTTCAGCTGCAATTCGTTGGTGATCCTCTGAAGAGAGAGCCACACGTTTTCTTGATTGCAGGGATAGACTGCTGTGCTCCACTGTCATGGCATGGAGAGAATCTCTGTGAAGGGGAAGTAAGGTGTTTGTTTAATTCGTTTATTTTTTACGGCTTTTCATTATTTTTTAACTGATGTTATTGAAGCAGAAAAACCATAAAATAATGTATCTAAAACCAAATCAAATTAGTACCTGATTTCTGTATGTCCTCTGGAATCTTTGGATTGGCATCTCCTAATGTACACTGAGTCGATGCTCCTCTTCTGTAGCCTGGCATAGAGAGTGTCTACAAGGGGCATGATCTGTTGAAAAAGTTGCAGGAAGAACTGAAGTCTGGGTCTTCCAGGATCCTTGCATATGCTCCTGCCTCTCTCAACGGTGATTTCATCGAAGTCTCCGAGTCTCGTATGGCATGGAAACATTTGATGAGATCCTCTCTGTGTTCAAACACCGTGTTGACAGCACGGCTGTGAAAGTTCCACCTGACCTTGCTGGAAGTTGGCAGCCTGCGGGAAACCATTTCGTCCAATACACTGGTCCTCTTGGGTGATCTTGAAAAAAAAACTGGCAAAGCCACCAAGGTCCGAAAAAAAAAGTTCCTTACTTTAGAAATGTGACTGGTGGCTTGTTCCATGATAAGTTCAACTGGTGCGCGTAGCAGTGGATGTAGTGCGCATTTGGGTAGTCCTCTTTTATTCGCTTTGGAACACCACCAGTGGCACCTCTCATTACGCTCGCTCCATCATAAGCTTGGCAGATGAGTTTTTCTTTTTGATCGGGAAGGATTATGGAAAGGCGTTCTTTCAGCTCTGTGGCAATGTTCACGGCTGTTGATGGCTGCAGGGAATGAATTCGAAGAATCGTTCCTGCACGTTCATTTTGCTGTCGATGTAACGCAGCACTAGCACCAGTTGGGTCACGGTACTAATGTCCGTTGTCTCGTCGGCCTGGATGGCAATGAAATCACTGTCCTTAACTTCTTTCAGAATCTGCTCCCTCACCACGGAAAACATACAATCGAGCAGTTCGTTCTGTATCGTTTTGAGGTCCTTTAAATACAGTTGCTGTCTCCAAGTGCTCTTTCAGTGTGCTGTCAATTGAGGCAACAAAGTCGACAAGCCGAGAAAGACGCCTGGGTTGTTTGAGTCCGCACTTTCGTCGTGTCCACGCAACGCCAATTCAAATGCCCCACAGAATTTTACACAGTCAATTATTCGTGACAAAATGTGCCGGTTTTTTGTCACTTCCTCGTTATGTTTTCTAATTCCAACTCTGTAGCCTTCATCAAGCTGTTCCCGGATGCTAAGCCTTCCGAACAGGCGTAGCTTCAAGCTGTTGTCTAGGTGGCTTCTGCTGCTTTCGTGCTTTTTACACTTCTCCCCCAGGTGTTTCAAGTCCGTCACCCCAGATGTCACCAAACAAATGTCTGTCCCAGGACTTTGAAACAACAGACACGGGAAGCAGTACAGGGCATTACTCACTTCGCATCCCGTAAGCCAATTCCAGCGACCATTACACACTGGAAGAAAAGGTCCTGACGTTACGTCCTTCCACGATCGGTGGTGCTCTGGCTGATGAGGAGCTCAGGACAGTCAGGTCCAAGGACTTTCACCCTCTTCTTATCTTCGTCAGAACGACGGATGAACGGATATTGCTTCAACAAAGCCACCGAATTTTCCTTTGCTGTTAACAGTCGGGCCATCTTAAAAACAATCGATACTTAAAAATCTCTTCACTTTCACGCAAGCTTCTTCAAGGCGGGTAAATCGTAGTTCTAGGCTAGCTAGGTTGACGTCTGATTGACAGGCCATCTCGAACACTCGTCCAATAACACAACAGTATACAAATAGAATGCGATATAATTGGCCGGGTCGCACATGTAGTGCGCCCAAAGACCGAAGGAAAAATGGCCAATTAAAATGCTTTATTCATAACGTTCTGCAACATTACTTGTCATTCTAGCATAGACACTTGCTTTGTCGGCGCCCGGGAGAGGGCGGGCCCTCTGTCATTCTACCGGATTGCAAACAATATCATGTTAAAAGTCGATT
>NC_085879.1:42409234-42414234 GCF_034702125.1 Engraulis encrasicolus
ACCCTCCCATTCAAATACCTCCTCTGGCCAGCAGATGGCTCCTCGGAAATGTCAAAGCCTGCCCATCTGCAATGATATCTCCCTGCCAGAGACTGTCCTTCCTATTTCTTCTCCTGATATCCCTCTCAATAATGGACTAAGCCCTGAAGTCATGAATGCTACATGTCCATTGGAGTCTACCCCTGACGTTGTTCGCTTGGACAATCCATGTGTTTTTAAGGACAGAAAAGGCATTGGGTTAATCCACCTCAATATCAGAAGTATATTGCAACGAGATAAAATGGACCACCTAAATATTTTAATTGCTCAAACTAACACTGATATCTTGGTTTTATCAGAAACTTGGCTGAAGAGTGAAATTGATGACTCTGAAGTCAACCTTTCAGGCTACAATTTATTTAGAATTGACAGGGTTGGGAGGGGTGGGGGTGTGGCTATTTACGTGAAGTCACATTTTTCTGTCACATTTCTGTATTCCTTAAGTGAACCTAAATCCTTTGAATTTATTGCACTCAAGGTTCATTATGGCACCAATAACAACTCCTTCATAATAGTTGGGATCTATAGACCCCCGTCAGCTGATTCTAAATCCATAGATCAGCTGGCAGAATTGATATCTAGATTCACTGACTCAGAAGTTCTAGTTCTTGGGGATTTTAATATTGACTGGCTAACTGATGCCTCCAAACATCTTAGAGATGTTTTCTCGAGTCTATTTTTGGATCAACTTATTAATGATCCAACAAGACCAAACTCTAAGAACCTTAGCAAATCATCTCTTATTGATCTACTTTTTACAAATAAGATGAACAAAATTAGCGCAAGTGGTGTTTTTGATTTAGGGGTCAGCGACCACTGTCCCATTGCCTGTATTAGGCACAGCACTCTAACCAAAGCACTGCCTCACATTTTGGTTAAAAGAACTATGAAACATTTTAATGAGCAAGCTTTTTTAAATGATCTCTATGAAAGTGACATTCATCTAACAACCGAAATTCCTGATGCTGACTTGGCTCTACAGTTTTTCTCAAACTCATTTATTTGCATTGTTGACAAACATGCACCTTTTAAAAAGATAAGAGTAAAAAGTAGAACAAAACCCATGGTTCACCCCTGAACTCTCCTCTCTTTTTTCAGTCAAGAAATAAGGCTTGGTCATTAGCAAGGAGGAGCAAGGATGCCTCCGACTGGACAAGTTTCAGGAAAATCAGGAACAGATGTACATTATCTGTAAGAAAGGCTAAATCTGACTATTACTTTAACCTTGTCTCTAGTTCGTACTCAGATCCTGCAAAATTCTGGAAGGCTGTAAATTACAAAAACAATAAATCTGTTACACACCTATGCCTTCTTCAATTAAGTTTGATGATTGTCTACTACAAGACAAATCAGACATTTGCAGTGCTCTTAACAAACATTTTTCTTTAGCCAGTCAAAGTTTTGACAATAGCAATAATCATTCCTTTATGCCTAGGGCTGGACATGATATGCGTATCAGAGACAATGTCAGAGACGATGATCTGGAATTCAGGCTTCATCCTGTGTCTAAGCATACAGTGCTATCTGCTTTATTAGCAATTGATAGTCGCAAATCCACTGGAGAAGACCAGCTAGATCCCCTTTTTCTTCGCACTGCGGCATATATAATAGCAGAGCCATTATTGCACATTTTCAATTTTTCTATTTCCACTGGAGTTGTCCCTACACTATGGAAATTTGCACACATTACCCCGTTGCACAAGGGGGGTGATAAGACTGACCCTAACAACTATCGACCAATATCCAAGCTACCGTGTCTCTCAAAAATACTAGAGAAGTTGGTAAATGATCAGCTCAAAGAATTTTCTAAATACCAATAATATTTTGAGCCCTCTCCAATCAGGCTTTAGGCCTAAACATAGTACAGTTACTGCTGCTACTAAAGTAATGGATGATATTATCACTTCTCTTGACAAGAAAAAACATTGTGCTGCCATCTTTGTGGACTTATCCAAAGCATTTGACACCGTGGACCATTCTCTGCTTCTACAAATTCTGCCTGGTATTGGTTTCAATGCAAGTGCCTGTAAATGGTTCCAGAGCTACCTTTCAAACAGACACCATACTGTAAAACTGGGTAATACTCAATCTGACCCCCTGCTAATAACCAAGGGGGTCCCACAAGGTTCAGTATTAGGTCCGGTACTCTTCACCATGTACATAAATAGCATACTTTCTCTCCTTTCCAACTGCTCTATTCATCTATATGCAGATGATACAATTTTGTATTGTGTTGCGGATTCTGTACAGCTAGCCTTGGAGAATTTGCAGCAGTCTTTTAATATCCTACAAAATGCCTTCATTAGTCTTAAGCTTCTACTTAATGTAAGCAAGACTAAATGTATGGTCTTTACTCGATCTAAGCATGGCATGATAAATGATTTTAATATATCTACTTTAGATGGGTCTGTTATTGAGAGAGTATCACATTATAAGTACCTGGGAATCTGGCTAGATGACAAGTTCACATTCAAGAAACATACTGACTGTCTTGTCACTACGCTCAGACAAAAGCTATCTTTCCTGCACAGAAATAAATATCACTTTCCTGTTTTCTGCAGAAAAAAGTTAATTGAAGCTACTTTTCTGTCTTCCCTTGACTATGGTGATATTATTTACAGACATGCACCACTCTCTAATCTGAAGGCACTTGACACTGTCTATCATTCAGCTCTTCGTTTTATTACTGGGGATCCATATAGTACACATCATTGCCTGTTATATGATAAAGTTGGGTGGGCTCCACTTTCTCACAGAAGGGACATGCATTATTTTATTTTTATTTATAAGGCCCTCACTGGCAAACTCCCATTTTATATTTCATCTCTTTTAGTTTGGCACTCCAACCCATACCAAACCCGCAGCAGCAATTTTTTACTGGAGGTCCCTTATGCCCGCACAGAACTGGGTAAAACAGCTTTTAGTGTCTGTGGACCTTCAGTTTGGAATAACTTACAACTAAGGATGGGTCTTCAAGCCTTTGTGCCATTAGAACATTTTAAAGTTACACTGGGAAGTTTTTTATCACATACTTGCACTTGTTTTAACTCATAAGTTTTAATTCATAGTTTGTCTTAATTTTTATCTCTTATATGATTTATGGTGTATTGTGTATGTTCGTTGTTTATATATGATTTTATATGTGCAATTGTTTGTTTTACTCGACATCATTGTGAATGAGGGCTGGGCCCTCAATGATTCTTCGAGTTTAAATAAATGAAATGATGATGTGTGTGTGTGTGTGTGTGTGTGTGAGAGAGAGAGTATGCACATGAGTGTGTGTGTGTGTGTGTGTGTGTGTGTGTGTGTGTGTGTGTGTGTGTGTGTATGTGTGTGTGTGTGCATGTATGTGCGTGTATGCATGTGTATGTGCATGTGTGTGTGTGTGTGTGTGTGTGTAGTTCCACAGCTGGCCTCCGAGTGCCCTTTGCAGCCAAATTAGTATTTCATGAGGAACAGCACTGCGACAAGCTGCCCTCCTACTATTATCTCTCTCTCTCTCTCTCTCTCTCTCTCTTCCCCTCCTCCTTTTTTCCCTCTCTCTCTCTCTCTCTCTCTCTCTCTTCCCCTCCTCCTATTATCACTCTCTCTCTCTCTCTCTCTCTCTCTCTTCCCCTCCTCCTATTATCACTCTCTCTCCTGTCTCTCTCTTCCCCTCCTCCTATTATCACTCTCTCCCTCTCTCTCTCTTTCACTCCCTCCTCCTATTATCACTCTCTCCCTCTCTCTCCCTCTCTCTTTCTATTACCTCTCTCCCTCCCTCTCTCTCCTCTCTCTCTCACACACACACTCGCTCTCTTTCTCTTTCTCCTTCCACAGTCCCTCTCTCTATTCTTCTATTATCCCTCTCTCACGCTCTCTCTCCTTCACTCTCTCTTTCTCTCTCTCACTCTCTATTATCTCCCTCTCTCTTTCACCCTCTCTTTCTATTATCCCTCTCTCCCCCCCTCTCTCTCCCCCTTCTGTTATCCCTCTCTACCTCTCTCTCTCTCCTTCTATTATCTCTTCCTCTATTATCACTCTCTCACACACACACTCTCTTTCTCTTTCTCCTTCTACAATCCCTCTCACTCTCTTCTTCTATTATCCCTCTCTCTCTCACTCTCTCTCTCCTTCACTCTCTCTATCTCTCTCTCAGTCTCTTTAACTCTCTGCTTCTATTATCATTCTCTCTCTTTCCTTCACTCTCTTACTCTCTCTCCCCCTTCTGTTATCCCTCTCTACCTCTCTCTCTCTCCTTCACTCTATCTTTCTCTCTCTCACACTGTCTATTATCTCCCTCTCTCTTTCACTCTCTCCTTCTAGTATCTCTCTCTCTCTCTCTCTCTCTCTCTCTCTTTCTCTCTTCCTTCTCTCTCTCTCTCTCTTCCTTCTCTCTCTCTCTCTCCCTCTCTCTCTCTCTCTCTCTCTCTCTCTCTCTCTCTCTCTCTCTCCTTCTATTATCTCTCTCCTTCACTCTCTCTCCTACCCCTCTATTGCTCCTTCCATCTACCACTCACCCTACTCTCCTTCCCTATTCCTCTGGAGTTCCATCTGTCCTTCTATCTCTTTCTTTCTCTCTCTCTCTCTCTCTCTCTCTCTCTCTCTCTCTCTCTCTCTCTCTCTCTCTCTCCTCTCTCTCTCTCTCTCTCTCTCTCTCTCTCTCTCCCTCTCTCTCTCTCTCTCTCTCTTTGTGATTATCTGTTTTATGTTTGTCTTTCTGCATGTCTTCATCTCTGTGCTTATTACATTTGTATTTCACCTTGTCTTGTCGCTTCCGCTCAGTGAAAACACATCCATTTTCCCTGGAGTTATTTGGGTGATATGTCTCACACACACTCACATACTGTACGCACACACACACGCATTCAGGCTCACACGCACGCGCGCGCACACACACACACACACAGACAGACAGACAGACAGACAGACAGACAGACAGACAGACAGGCACACACACACACGCCCGCCCGCCCGCCCGC
>NC_085879.1:42419234-42431734 GCF_034702125.1 Engraulis encrasicolus
ATGCTGTTGCCATTGCAGTGTATAACAGAATAAATTAATTATATAAGTTATCATGACTTACCAAAGATATAAGTGAAAGTGAAAGCCCATTGGGAAACTCCAACTCCCATTGTCATTGTGACACAGCACTCCACAGCACACTGCACACAACGAAATTGCATTTATGCCTCACCCGTGCAAGGGGGCAGCCCTCAGTGGCGCCCCATGGGGAGCAGTGCGGTGGGACGGTACCATGCTCAGGGTACCTCAGTCATGGAGGAGGATGGGGGAGAGCACTGGTTGATTACTCCCCCCACCAACCTGGTGGGTCGGGAGTCGAACCGGCAACCTCTGGGATGCAACACACACACACACACACACACACACACACACGCAGACGCAGACGCATGCACGCACGCACGCACGCACGCACGCACGCACGCACACCGAATTGCACACACAAATACGCAGAGGCACACACACACGCACGCCCACACCCACACACACACACACGGACAAGGGAGGGAACTGGTGGAGAACTTCGTCAGATGGTGCCAGGATAATCAGCTACAGCTGAATGCCACCAAAACAAAGGAGATGGTGGTCGACTTCAGAAGGACCTCCCCGCCACTGGTGCCTGTCTCTATTGAGGGAGAGACAGTGGAGACAGTTGACACCTACAAGTACCTAGGTGTACACCTGGACAACAAACTGGACTGGGCTGCTAATTCAGATGCTCTGTACAAGAAAGGACAGAGCGGGCTTTACTTCCTAAGGAAGCTCAGATCCTTCAACGTCTGCAACAGGCTCCTGCTGATGTTTTACCAGTCTGTCATGGCAAGTGTCCTTACCTATGCTATCGCCTGTTGGGGAGGTAGTATTAGGAAGAGGGACGCGGGGCGCCTTGACAGGCTGGTGAGGAAAGCTAGGTCTGTGGTGGGCATGGAATTGGAGGACCTCACTACAACAGCCGAAAACAGGACACTGAGCAGACTGGACTCCATACTGGAAAATGACAGACACCACCCTGCACCCGCTTTTGGCCAACCAAGAGAGCCGTGTTCAGCTACAGACTCCGGGCCGTACCCTGCCGTACAGACAGACTACGGAAGTCATTTGTTCCTAAGGCCATACCAGCTCTTCAACACCACACAGAAAGACACGATGAAAGAGATTGTCATTGGTGACTGGACAGCCTAAACCACCCCCACCCCCTCCCGATTTTTTTTATCTCTACTGAACAGCTACACTTCACCACATTCACCCAACACCCCACCCCCCCACCCCCAACCCCCCATGGAGCAAATCGCCTGCACTATCCTTGGACACTTTAAGGGACTGCCTCAACACAGGACAATAAACTCACTACACCCCACCTCAGCTACCTCATTCAGACCTATCCCCTGGGATAGCATCTGTGAAACTATTTAAATTCTGCAATTTATTCTTACTGGACTATCTCCAACTCACTGAAAAAGCTACTGTGAACTGCCGTAATTTTTATTCTATTATCTTAATTACTTTTATTTTTTAACTGAGGACTATTATCTACAATGCACAATCATTAGAACAAAAATTTGGCTCTTTTAATGTGTACTGAACACTTTATCTTGACTTTTTGTGTATATGAATGCAACATGATCCCTACAAAGAACCTTGTGTGTGTGTGTGTGTGTGTGATGTGAGAACCCCACACCCCCCGGGGGGAAAAAAAAAAAAAAACCCCCCCCCCAAAAACCCCACCCCCCCCACCCGGGGGGGGGGGGAAAAAAAAAACCCCGGGAAAATTTTGGAAAACCCCAAAAAAAATTTGGAAAGGGGGAAACCCCCCCAAACGGGGGGGGGTTTTGGGGGGGGGGGGGCCCCGGGGGAAGGGAAATTTTTTTTTGGGGGTTTTGGGGGGGGAAAAAAAAAAAAGGGGGGGGGGGGCCCCCCCCAAAAAAAAAAGGGGGGGGAAAAGGGGGGGGGGGCCCCCCCCGGGGGGGGGGAAAAAAAAAGGGGGGGGGGCCCCCGGGGAAAGGGGGGGGGGGGGGGGGGGGGGGGGGGTTTTCCCCCCGGGGGAAGGGGGGTTTGGGGGGGGGGGTTTTTTTAAACCAATTTTTTTAAAAAACCCTTTTTTTCCCTTTCCCAAAACCCCCCTTTTTTCCTCAAAAAAAAAAAATTTTTTTGGGGGGGGGGGGGGGGGGCCCCCCCCCCCCCCTTTTTTTTTGGGGGGGGGGGGGAAAAAAAGGGGGGGGGGGGGGGGGGGGGGGGGGGTTTTTTTGGGGGGGGTTGGGGCCTTTTTCCCCCCCCAAAAGGGGGGTTGGGGGGGGGGGTTTTGGGGGGTTTTTTTTGGGGGTTTTTCCCCTTTGGGGGGGGGGGGTTTGGGGTTTTTTTTGGGGGGGGGGGGGGGGGGGTTGGGGGGGGGGGGGGGGGGTTTTGGGGGGGGGGGTTTTTTTTTTTTTTTTTAAAAAAAATTTAAAAAGGGGTTTTTTTGGGGGTGTTTTTTGGGGGGTTTTTTTTTTTTTGGGGGGGGGTGGGGGGGGGGGGGGGTTTTGGGGGGTTGGGGGGTTTTTGGGGGTGGGGGGGGGGGTTGGGGGGGGGGGGGGGGGGTGGGGGGAAGGGGGGGGGGGGGGGTTTTTTTAAGGTTTTGGGGGGGGTTTTGGGGGGTTTGGTTTTGGTTTTTTTTTTGGTTTTTTTTTTTGGGGTTGGGGGGGGGGTTTTGGGGGGGAAACCCCCCCCCTTTTTTTTTTTTTTTTGGGGGGGGGGGGGGGGGAAAAAAGGAAATTGGGGGGGGGGCCCCCCCCCCCCCCGGGGGGGGGCCCCCCCCCCGGGGGGGGGGGGGGGGGGGGGGGGGGTTTGGGGGGGGCCCCCCCCCCTTTTCCCCCCCCCCCCCCCCCCCCCCAACCCCCCCCCCCCCCCAAAAAAAAAAAGGGGGCCCCCCGGGGGGGGGGCCCCCCCCCCCAAACCCAAAAAAAACCCAAAAAAAAAAACCCCCCCCCCCCCCCCCCAAAACCCCCCAAAAAAAAAAACCCCCCAATTTTCCCCCCCCCCCCCCAACCCCCCCTTCCCCCCCAAAAAAAACCCCGGGAAAAAAAAAAACCCCCCCCAAAAAAAAACCCCCAAAAAAAAAACCTCCCCCTCCAAAAAAATATTTTTTTCCCCCCCCACAAAAAAAAAAAAAAACCCCCCCCCCCCTTTTTTCCCCCGGGGGGGCCCCCCTTTTTTTTTTTTTTTTTCCCCCCTTTTTTCTCTTTCCTCTTTCCCCGGGGTTGGGGTTCGTTTTCCCAAAAACCCCCCTTTTTTTTTTTTCCCTTTCCTTTTTCCCCCCCAAAAAAACCCAAACCAGCCTTTCCCCCCCTTTTTTTTTTCCCTTCCCCCCCCCCCGAAAAAAACCCCCCCCAAAAACCCCCCAAAAAAAAAACCCCCCCCAAAAAAAACCAAAACTTTAAAAAATTTTTTTTTCCCCCTTTTGGGGGGGGCCCCGGGGGGGTTTTAAAAAAAAATTTAAAATTTTTCCCGGGGTTTTCCCCCCCCCCCTTTTTTAAAACCCCCCAAAAAAAAAAAAAAAACCCTTTAAAAAAAAAAACCCCCCCAAAAAAACCCCCCCAAAAAAACATTTCCCCCAAAAAAAAACCCAAACCCCCCAAAAACCCCCAAAAAAAAAAAAATTTTTTAAAACCCCCCCAAAAAAAAGGGGGAAAAAACCAAAAAAAATTTTTAAAAACCCCAAACCCTTTTCCCCCCCCCTTTTTAAAAAAAAAAAACCCCCCGTTTTTGTTTGTTTTTTTTCCCCCCCCGGGGGGTTTTTTTCCCGGTTTTTGGGGGGGAAAAAGGGGGGGGGGTTTCCCCCAAAAAGGGGGCCCCCAAAAACCCCCCCAACAAAACAAAAAAAAAAAAAAAAAAAAAAAAAACCCCCCCTTTTTCAGGGGGGGGGCCCCCCCCTTTTTTTTTTTAAAGGGGGGGGGTTTTTTAAACCGTGTGGGGGGGGGTTTTTTTTTTTTGGGGGTTGTTTTTTTTTTGGGGGGGGTTTTTTGGGGGGTTTTTTTTGTGTGATGTGTGTGTGTGGGGGGGTTTTTTTGGGGGTGTGTGTGTGTGTTTTTGTTGGGGGGTTTTGGGGGGGGGGGTTGTGTGGGTTTTTTTAAAGGGGAAAAAAACCCAAAAAAAAAAAAAAAAACCCCCCCCGGGGAAAAAAAAATTTTTCCCCCCGGGGCCCCCAAAACCCAAAAAAACCCCACCCCCCCCCCCCCAACCACCCCCTTTCCACAAAAAAAACCCCC
Source organism: Engraulis encrasicolus (assembly GCF_034702125.1). Taxonomy (NCBI): domain Eukaryota; kingdom Metazoa; phylum Chordata; class Actinopteri; order Clupeiformes; family Engraulidae; genus Engraulis; species Engraulis encrasicolus. The sequence continues at coordinate 42,423,473 of NC_085879.1, forward strand.
CCCCAAAACACCCCCCCCAAAAACCCCGGGTTTTTTTTTTAAATAAAATTCCCTTTTAAATTTAAACCCCAAACCCCCCAAAAAAACCCCCCCCCCCCCCCCCCTTTTCCCCCCCCCCCCAAATCCCCCCCCCCCCAAAACCCCCCCTTTTTTTTTTTTTTTTTTTTCCCCCACCCCCCCCCCCCCCCTTTTTTTTCCCCCACCCCCCCCCTTTTTTTTTTTTTCCCTTTTTTTAAAACCCCCAAAAAAAAAAAAAAAAAAAAATTTTAAAAAATTTTAAAAAGGGGGGGGGAAAAAACCCAAACCCCTTTAAAACCCGCCCCCCCCTTTTTTTTTTCAAACCCCCCCCCCCCTTTTTTTTTTTTTTTTGACCCCCGGGGGGGGGGGGGGGTTTTTTTTTTCCCCCTTTTTAAAAAATTTTGGCCCTTTTTTTTTTTTTTTCCCCCCCCCCCCCCCCTTTTTTTTTTTAAAAAAAACCCCCCAAACAAAAAAAAAAAAACCCCCCAAAAAAAAAACCCCTTTTTTCCCCTCCCCTTTTTTTAATTCCCAAAAAACCCCCCCCTTTTTTCCCCCCCCTTTTTCCCCCTTTCCCCCCCCCCCCCCCCCCCCTTTTTCCCCCAAAAAAAAAACCCCCCCCGGGAACCCCCCCCTTTTTTTAAAAAACCCCAAATTTTTTTTCCCCCCCCTTTTTTTTTTAAATTTTTTTAAAAAAAAAAAAAAAACCCAAAAAAAAAAAAAATTCCCCCCCCCAAAAAAAAACCCCCCCCCAAAAAAAATTTTTTTTTTTTAAAAAACCCCCCCCCAAAAAAAAAAAAAAATTTTTGGGCCCCCCCAATTTAAAAAAAACCCCCCCCCCCAAAAAAAAAAAAAAAACCCCCCCCAAAAAAACCCCCAAAAAACAAAAAAACCCAAACCCCAAACCCAAACCCCCCTTTTAAAAAAATTTTTTTAAAAAAAAAAAAAAAAACCCCCCAACACAAAAAAACCCCCCCTTTTTAAAAAAAACCCCCCCCTTTCCCCCAAAAAATTTTTTGTAAAATTTAAAAAACCCCAAGCCCTTTAAGAAAGGGGAAAAAACCCCCCTTTTTTTTTTAAAAAAAAAAAAAAAAAGGGTTTTAAGGGAATTTTTAAAGGGGCCCCTTTTTTCCCCCGCCCCAAAAAAAAAAACCCCCCCCAAAAAAAAAAACCCCCCCCCCAAAAAAAAATTTTTTTTTTTTTTTTGGGGGGGGTTTTTTGGCCGGGGGGGGGGCTTGTTTTTTTTTGGGGGGTTTTTGGGGTGGGGTGGGGGGGGGGGGGGGTTTTTTTTTGGGTGGGGGGAGGTGGGGGGTTTTGGTTTTTTTTGGGGGGGGAAATTTTTTTTTTTTTTTTTTGGGGGGGGGGAAAAAGGGGGGGGGGGGGGGGGGGGGGGGGGGAAAAAAAAAACCCCCCCCCTTTAAAAAAAAAGGGGGGGGGTTTTTTTTTCCCTTGGGGGGGCCCCCAAAGGGGGTAATTTTTGGGGAAAAACCCCCGGGAAAAACCCCCCCTTTCCCCCCCCCAAAAAAAAAAAAAAAACCCCAAAAAACCCCCCTTTTTTTTCCCCCAAATAAAAAAAAAAAAAATTTTTTTTTTCCTTTTTCCCCCCCCCAAAAAAAAGGGGGCCCCTTTTTTTTTTGGGTTTTTTTTTTTTTTTTTTGGGGGTTTTTAAAAAAGGGGGGGAAAAATTTTTTTTTTTTTTGGGGGGGGGGGGAAAAAAAACCTTTTTTTTAAATTTTTTTTTCCCCCCAGGGTTTTTGTTTTTAAAAAAATTTTTTGGGGTTTTCCCCTTTTTGGGGGGGGTTCAAAAGGGGGTTTTTAAAATTTTTAAAAAAATTTTTTGGGGGGGCCCAACCCCCCGGGGCCCCCCCAAAAAAAACCCCCAAAAAGGGCCCAAAAAAAAGGGAAAAAGGGAAAATGGGGGGGGTTTTACTTTTCCCCCCCCTTTTTTAGGAAAAAAAGGGGGGGGGAATTTTTTTTCCCCCCCTTTTTTTTTTAAAAAAACCCCAATTTTTTAAAAAAAAAATTTTTTTCAAAAAAAAAAATTTTTTTTTTTTTAAAATTTTTTTAATACCCGGAACAAAAATTTAAAAAATTTTAAAAAAAATTTTTTTTTGGGGGAAAAAAAAAATTAAAATTAAAAACCCCCCCCTTTTTTTTAAAAAAAAATTTTTTTTTTTGGGGGGGGGGGGCCCCCAAAAAAGGGGGGAAAAACCCCGGGGGGGAAAAAATTTTTTAAAAAAAGGGGGGGGGGCCCCCCCGGGGGGGGGGGGGGGGTTTGGGGGGGTTTAATTTAAAAATTTTGGGGTAAAAAATTTTTTTAAAAAAGGGTTTTTTCCCCCAATTTTTTTTTAAAAAAAAAAGGGGGGCCCGGGGGGGGGGGGGAAAAAAGGGGGTTTTTTTTTTTGGGGGGAAAAAAACCCCCCCCCCCCCTTTATTTCCCCCCCCCCCCCCCCCCGGGGGTTTTTTTTAAAAGGGGGGGTTTTTTTTTTTTGGGGGTTTGGGGGGGGTTTTTTTTTTTTTTTTCCCCCCCAAAAAAAACCCTTTTTATTTTTTTTTTTCGTTTTTTTTTTTTTTTTTCCCCCCCCCTTTTTTTTTTTTTTTTTTTTGAAAAAAATTTTTTTAAAAAAAAAAATTTTTTTTGTTTTTTTTTTTTTTTTTTTTTTTTTTTTTTTAAAAAAAAAAAAAAAACTTTTTTTAAAAAAAAAAACCCCAAACCTTTTTTTTTCCCCTTTGGAAAAAATTTTTTTAAAAAAAATTCCCCCCTTTTTTTTTTTTTTTTTTTTTAAGGTTTTTTTGGGGTTTTTGCCCTTTTTTTCCCCCCCCCCCCCAAAATTTTTTTTTTAAACCCCCGGGGGGTTTTTTCCCCCCCCTTTTTTTTTTGGGGGTTTGTTTTTTTTTTTCCCCCCTTTTTAAAATTTTTTTTTGGGGGTTTTTTTTTCCCCCCCCAAAAAATTCTTTTCCCTTTTTTTTAAAAAATTTTCCCCGGGGGGCCCCCCAATTTTTTTTTCCCCCCCCCCCCAAAAAAAATTTTCCCCCCCCAAAAAAAAAACCCCCCCCCCCCCCCCTTTTGGGGGGCCCCCTTTTGGCCCCCCCCCCCCTTTTTTTTTGGGCCCCCGGAGGGGGGGCCCCCAATTTGAAACCCCCCGGGGGGGCCCCCCCCCCCCTTGGGGGGGTTTAAAAAATTTTTCCCGGGGGCCCCCCCCCCCCCCCCCAAAAGGGGGGGAAAAAAAAGGGGGGCCCTTTTTTTAAGGGGTTTCAAAAAAAAGGGGAATTTTTTTTAAATTTTTTTTTTTATATATTTTTTTTTTAAAAAAAAAATTTTTTCCCCCCAAAATTTTTTAAAATTTGGCCCCTTTTTTAAATTTTTTTGGGAATGGAACCCTTTTTAAAAAAAAAACCCCCCGGGGGGTTTTTTTCCCCCTTTCCCTTTTTTTTTTTCCCCCCCTTTTTTTTTAAATTTTGAAAAAATTTTTGGGAAAATTTTTTTAAAAAATTTTTTAAAAAAATTTTTTTTTTTTTTTTTTTGGGGAAAACCCCCCCTTTTTTCCCTTTTTTCCCCGGGGTTTTTCCCCTGTTTTTTTTTTAAAAAAAAAAAAAATTAAAAAAAATTTTAAAACCCCCTTTAAAAAAAAAAATTTTTTTGGGAAAAAAAAAAAATTTTTTTTTTTAAAACTTTTTTTTTTCCCCCCCCCCTTTAAAACCCCCCAAAAAATTTTTTAAACCTAAAAAAAAAACCCCCTTTAAAAAAACCCCCCCTTTAAAAAAAATTTTTTAAAAAAAAAAAAAAAGGGGGGGGGTTTTTTTTGGGGGAAAAAAGGGAAAAAAAGGGGGGGGGGGGAAAAAAACCCCCTTTTTTTAAAAACCCCCAAAAAAATTTTTTTAAAACCAAAAAAAAAAAAGGGGGGGGGGAAAGGGGGAAAGGGTTTGGGGAAAAAAAATTTTTTTTTGGGGGGGGTGGGGGGGGAAAATTTTTTTTTCCCCCCTTTTCCTCCCCCCCCCCCCAAAAAAAGGGAAAAAGGGGCCCCCCCCTTTTTGGGGGGTTTTTGGGGGGGCCCCCCTTTTCCCCCCCAAAGGGAATTTGCGCCCCAAAAACCCCCAAATTTAAAAAAATTTTTTTTTTTTCCCCCCCCCCCCCTTTTTTAAAAAAAAAATTTCCCCAAAAACCCAAAAAAAAAAAAAAAAATTTTTTAAAATTTCCCCCCCCTTTTTGGGGGGACCCCCCCGGGGCCCCAATTTTCCGGGGGCCCCCCCCCCCAAAACCCATTTTGGGGGGGGGTTTTTTTCCCCCCCCCTTTTTTCCCCCCCCAAAAAAAAAACCCCCCCCTTCCCCCCCAAAAAAACCAAAAAGGTTTTTTTGGGGAAAAAAACCCCCCCCCCCCCTTTTTTTTTTTTTAAAAAAAAAAAAAAATTTTTTAAAAAAAATTTAAAATTTTTTTCCCTTTTTTCCCCCAAAAAATTTTCCCCCCCCCCACCCAAAAAAAACCCCCTTTTTTTCCCCAAAATTCCCCCCCCCCTTTTTTTAAAAAAAATTTTTTTTTTTTTTAACAAAAACCATTTTTAATAGGTGGGGGGGGGTTTGTTGGGGGGGGAAAAAAAGGGGGTTTGGATGGGGGGAAGGTGAATTAGGGGGGGGGGGGGTTTGGCACTGGGTAGTCCTATCCCCACTGTGCACCAGATCTTATCCGCCTGAAGAGACGGCCTTGGCCTGGTCCACAGCAAGTCCAAAACAACACCAGGTGTCCATTGTGATGGGTAGGGAGGCAGAGTCTCCTGACACTGCTTGTCCTCCAGGGAGAGATAGATGAGTCCTGACCTAGGTCAGGTCGCTGATTTGCTGGGGCGCCAAAGACAGATTAGATTCATGTTTGGGTTATTGCAAGGCATTCCTTTTTACTGCTCTGCAGGGATACGCAATGTGACTGGCCACACGTCTCAAATACAGATGAATTTCCAACAATTTTGCCTCCAGCCCGATCGATTCAATTTGGCGGTTGTGTGCGACAAGTCCATCAATGCGGCGATCCATAGCTTCGAGGTGGCGTTGTACGGCCACAAGCCCTTCCAACAGTCTGTCCATCGTACGGTGACCAGCCACAGAACTCTCCAAAGCGCGATTCACAACCACATTCTGTGCTCGAACTTCACTGCCCACCTTATCAATCAAGCCGCGCAGCTTGGGGCCCATAATAGCTGCTGCGATCGTCGTACAGTTGCGGTAGATCAGGCCCGAGAGTAATCCAATTCCCAACAAGCCTGTCACCAGAAAGCCAAAGATGTATAAATCTTCAATGTCCTCCACGTCCATCGGAGCAAGACACATGATGCGCCACTTCCCCCACGGGTCCATCACGTAGCCAGCTGCCGATGTCCCGTCTGGACAGTTGGGCTCCCCCGAACCCACTTTGATCTTCGAAAAGATGGTGTCAATTGCGTTGATAGACCAGTTGACCAAATCCATTGTTAATTTCAAGTTCAGGAGAAAAAGACAGCGGGAGCCTCTGCAGAGTAAGTCAGACGAAGACAGAGTGCATAGCAGGGAGAAGGATAGGAGATAGGGAGAGGGAAGAGCTAAGAAAAACACGTCCGCCTCCTCCGAGGTCAGAATACAGAAGTTGGTTTAGTTGAATTCTGTCCATCAAAATTTAATATTATGGTTTACATTTAGGCATACAACTTTCACAATGCCATATTAGTTACATTTAGCTAGCTAGTGTCCTATTTGGTAAGGACATGTACAAGTGATGTAGGCTGTACAGCAGGGGTGGGCAACTTTCATTATAAGGTGGGCCAACATTTTTAATTACCACAATCAGTGGGCCACATCACCACGCACTTGAGAGAATTTACAAAAGGATACTTCACTTTTTCTTTATTTTTTACATGAATGCTTACACTATTGATTTATAGGGGGTTAAAAACTGTCCTTTTTCTTTTTTTAAAAGTGAGAAGTTGGGCTGCATGTGGCGCCCGAGCCTCCAGTTGCCCATCCCTGCTGTACAGTTTCCTAACAGAAAGGCTCTCATAGTATTTCAAATAATGGTCTATATAAAAACTGGTTATAATAGGTACAGTGCAGCATAAACAGGGTTGAGGGGTGGTTTCTTTTATTTCGTTGTACCTACCGAGTAGTTTAGCCAATGTCTGTGTGACACGTTCATGCTGCCACCTCCACAGCATCCTCTTCACAACCGCAGGGGCAAAACACCTGAAAACATAATAATGTAATCCTTTTTCAGTCCAAGATATAGACTAGAAACTGAGTGACCGCATCACAATCAGGTATGCAAGTGTAGTGGACCCCCCATTTTCGGCTTTTTGTTATTCCCTTATTCTCACTCCCTGTCTTTTTGTTGTCCTGTCAGAAGTTGTCTTTTAGTTTAATTCTGCTGTTGCACGTTTTCTCGCCAATCAGATGGCATTATAGGACCAGCAATGAGTGCAGAGACCCTCTCTGGTGCAGTAGCCAGTGACTTCGGTCACATAAAGAACGAAACGTGGAAGTGACAGGCTTTGTTATGATACAGAAGTAGGCCAGTGACAATGGCCTCAAAATTTGGAGATACCCCAACCGAGGTAGAACAAAACCCAAGAGAAGTCACATTTTGGGTGCTTTTTTTGTTTGGAGTGCATATGAAAATGTGTAAAATGTTTAGGCTTAGCATTAAAATCACTTTGGCCAAGAATCATTTCATGTATGGGACACCCTAGAGATGAGGAAAAACATTATTGGGTTTTGTTCTACCTCCGGTTGGGGTATCTCGAAAAACGAAGGCCTTTTTGGGCCCATTGTCACCAGCCTAAAGGCAGCGGTGTCAGCTGTACAGTTATGCTGAGGAAAATGTAAATTAACAACGAACTCAGCAAAACTCTACCACACTTGAGGACCTTATTCATTAAGTGTGCAACATATGCATTCACACAATAATGCCACCAGGTCACATTTAAGATTTAATTAGGAGTATTTTGTTATGGATCTTATGTAGTGATAGACTTACCATTTCTTGTTATGGCATATCTGGCCTATTCCCAAGAGAAGGCTGATGTCCCTGTCTGTTGATCTGATTTTTGACGTCGGCAAGATGCTTCGTGCTGTCTGGGTTTCAAACCTAGTGGTGAAATGACAAGGGATTTTATGTAAACAAAATGCTTATTTCAGTAAGTGTACATACAGTAAACAGATCTAAGAAGTTCCCAGAGCACCCTACGATAGCTGGCAGACCCAAAGAGCAAAATTGTTCCAAGATTGTCTTCCAAACAATTCCACTCCAAACATTTTCCTTCTGAAATAAACAATGTCCATATCCAATCAAACCTCAGTAGGCAGCTATCTCGTCAGGTCGGCCTTACCATAGACACATCTGTGGCCCGTAAATTTACAATCTCAAACGTCATCACCATATAAGCCATGGCACAACACAAGCGTTTATTTTTATAATAAACAAGATATCTCGGCACGTTTGCGCTAGTTATCTGACCACTGATTGTTAACGAATGCCCGAAATAGTGTAGAGCTAGCTGCCATTTATGTTATGCTAGGGTCAAAGTCCATCTCATCCAAACTAGCCACAGTAAGGGGGAAATTACGCTTCAAATGAACGGGAATGACTCAAAACTTTAGAAATATATTTGTTAGTGTTGGTGAGGATCACTAAAGGACTGTATTGCGCTGGTTCTGATTTGTTTGGGATGTTGTGTTGTATGGGGGGCGTCGGTTTAGAACACCATGAAGCAGTTAGAAGCCGTTGTCTCCCTTTAGTTTATTTATTAAACTTCACAGATGAATTACATGGGCATGAGCCTCAGTTGTGTGTGTGTCCTGCAAACACAGAATAAGGCTAATCAACACACTGTATTAACTAACAAAACATACACTGACTGAAATAATACTCCTCCTAGCATCACTACTTATCATTACTTCGAATATCTAACATAGCTCAATTAGCATGACTTGCACATTTCCAATACAAATGACTACAATGCTAGTTCTCCGCTTAGCATGCTAATCGCGATTAGCACGCTAATCGCGATTAGCACCCCAATCTAACAATACTGTCACATCAACTCTACATCAACATACACACTCTGAAACGAACTACTAACTCACTATTCTGACACAACAACACTTACTTGGTGGAAAAGGCACGCACACAAACTTCTCACATGCAATCATCCTGAGGTAATAACTCAACTGGAGCAGCAGAGCTGAGTATGTGCTCCCTGCTCCAAGTAGAACTTAACTGAACTGCA
>NC_085879.1:42436094-42438594 GCF_034702125.1 Engraulis encrasicolus
TATTTTTATTTTAACATGTCAGGGACTGAAATGCAACGTTAAAATAAAATAAAAAAAAACAAGAAAGAAGAAAAACTGAGTGCTATTATATGCAAAAATGTATGCCGACTTGCTTGATGCATTTCATTCGCCCTGTAAATGTATCGACCTGTAACTACATTTACCAGGCAGTCCATTGGTCAGCAGTCTGGACCCATTGAGCAGTGAAATGTCCAGACACACACACACACACACACACACACACACACACACACACACACACACACACACACACACACACACACACACACACACACACACACACACACACACACACACACACACACACACACACACACACACACATACACAGAGAAACAGGTTCACACACACACACGCACACACACACACACAAACAGGTACACACACACACACACACACACACCACACACACACACACACACACACACACACACACACACACACACACACACACACACACACACACACACACACACACACAGAGAAACACATCCATTGAGTAGTGAAATGTCCTCCAGACCACCTGCTTGTCTCTCTGTTTAAAAGCAATGAAAGCACATTGAGTTCTGCTTGCTGCTTGTTATTGACTAAATGAAGTGCAGGGAGTTGCAGTGCCCTGGACACGCAGGCACACAGGCACACACACGCACGCACGCACGCACGCACGCAGGCACGCACGCACGCACGCACACACGCACACACAAGCAAACAAACGGCTGTAAATAGAGATGGGTCAAAGACGTCCAACATGACACTGTCCTTCAGTGATAAAAGATGCTTTTGCTTACTGTAACTGTAAAAAACATGAAATTTCAAACAAAAAATTGAGAAGTGAATGCATGAAAGCCAAGCCAAAAAAATCTTTTTTTTTTTTTTTTTTTTTTTGCATTTACAGTAAGCAAAAGTATCTGTTGCACTGAAGGACATGTTGGACGTCTTTGATCCAGATATGCACAAGTGTTGCTTGGTAATTAAATAAAGACGCCAGAAAATAAAGTGTGACAGTCAGTGTAAAGCTGCACTGTGACACAATTGAAGAACAGCTGAGCGCTCACCAGCATGAAGCATCAAACATTAAAGGTACACTGTGTGAGATTATTAGTTGTTTATTTCCAGAATTCATGCTACTCATTCACTAAAGGGCAGATTATAGTTCAGCAACGGCGCCTGTTGGTTCTGGTCGCTAACCACTGCTGATGTTATAGATCTGCACACGAGGTTACATGTCATTAGCCACGTTTGGGTACATAGCTACAAGGCTACAGTACAGTAGTCAGACTGAGTGCATTGTGCCACGAGTGCTTAACTGGTGTATTGTTTGTTTGTTACTTATTAATTCAGTCATTGTAGCTTCATTTGCCACGAGAACAAGGAAGTAGCGAGACGACCAATCACAGAGCATTTTCTCTGCGACCTTCGCAACCGTCTGTCGCGTAGTCAGGATTTTCTTGAGGCGCGCGACGACGGTTGCAGAGCCTCTGCGCGGGGGGCGTGGTCGGGCACAGACGGTTGTACAGGCTCTGCAACCGTCAGTGCCAATAAGTATAAATTGGCCTTAATGTTACCATTTTCATGAATACTCACCACCACCATCAAATTCTAAGCATTCATTATGACTGGAAAAATTGCAATTTTCATACATGAAAAGGAGGATCTTCTCCATGGTCCACCATTTTACATTTCCAGAAATAGCCATTTTTAGCTGCAAAAAGGACTGTACTTAGGCCATACTAGAAAATATGAGTTTATTACTCAGTAAACTTTCATGAAAGGATCAAATTTGGCAATAGGCAACACCGTTTCAATGAGCAGCATAATTGCAGTACCTTTTTTGACCATTTCCTGCAGAGTGTACCTTTAAGGCCATGGATTTCAGTAAATCCTGTGTAATTGTCAAACGTGGAGGCCATGAATTTCAGTTACAGTCAGAAATGTCTACAGTATACGCTTATTGTAGAGAAAAAGACGCTGAAGGAGGCTTAGAACGAAACGTCTGTCTGTCTGCCATGCTAACCCAGTATTAAAACTACAAGAAACTGATCCGGGAGTGCACCTTTTTTTACTATATAGTGTGTTGCACCGATACCATTTTTTGACCCGATACCGATACCCAATACCTGGCTGTGCAGTATTGGCCGATACCGATATCATACCGATACCGATACCACCCTATTTGAAATGTATGTACACGTATACGAAGGGCTGCAGTGCATCCTACTTGGATGTAAAATCATTGCATGGCTTTGTCAGGCTGCTGCCTACCATTGTGAAATAGGAAAAGGACTAATACAAAGTGAATCCAGCAAAACGTTTTATACTTTTTCAATACCTCTATGAAATAACTAATTTCAAGGCTTTTTAAGTGTCATAAAGCACCTGTAAATGGTATCGGTGCCCTATTTGTTGGTACTCGCCGATACCGATACCGATACCGATACCGATACCACCATTTTAGTGCCGATCCACCGATCCACCGATA
>NC_085879.1:42463594-42468594 GCF_034702125.1 Engraulis encrasicolus
CATTTGTTGCAGGGGCTTGGAACGTTGCCAGCAGGGGGCGATGAGATTACTTTCCCTCCCAATAAAGGCTGAAAAGCCCCCCCAAAAATACTTAACCCCCCCCCACCCAAACAAATAAAAAAAACTACTAAGTTGCTAACTGGTTAGCAGTGATGCTTTCGAGAAATGAGAAATGGGGTCCTGATCTTGTGCTTCAATTAGAGAGCGTGAGAGGGGTGGAAAGGCGATAACTGCAGTTTGTTTGAAGAGATACAACTGATATGATTTGCTATGGGCTACGTGTAGCTAAAAGACACTTTCCTAACAGCCATGGGCAGGGCTGTAACCAGAGATTTTCAAATACCGAGGTCAAAAACTGCGTGTTGTACTGCATACTGTACATTTAGAATGCTTCAAACACTTCACCAAACTCTTAAGTTTGTTTTCATTAATCACTGGCTTGAGGATAAATGGGGGTGGAACATACAGACTGAATTTATCATTGGTGATCATATATCAATTTTCATCATAGATGAATTTTACATGACTGAAAAAAATACAGAGGACATGACTTCTGTGTCTTCAATGGTTGTTACGGCCACGGCCATGGGCAATCGACGTAAACCGATTTATATTGTTTACTAATACTCTACAATAACTGTCATGTTATTCCTTACACGTATGTCTGCACATTATGATCTCTTGAAGCTTTGATTTATGCATTTATTATTAGAAACTTCCTAGGTCTTCTTCATGATGTTCCACCTTGTGGTGACCTGGAGAGTTCCTGGGGAGAACTGACACTTCACCCCATATAACCCCGGAATTCCTGCCACGCGTTTCCCACTGGAGACATTGAGAATGGAATAGCTCCGAAACGTCTGTCTCTCCAGTTAAACCTTAGATTTCTGTTGTATATTTTTGGCTTCAATACACTTTTTCACACAAGTCGTTTTTCCATTACCAATCGTAAACCACACCTTTCCTACGAGAAATTGCATAGGTATCCAGACTGTCTCACTTGTAATATTGTCTGGCATTAACCCGGCAGAAAAAAAGAAGAATCAGTGAAAAAACACCTAGAACTTCGGACACAAAACGCTATAAACCAATGTATTCTTGCAATGGTGTAGTGATGGCATGTTAACATATCACTAATTTCAGTCATTTTTGCGATGTCGTTGGGCCAAGTGTCACCCCTTACCAGGTCTGCCCCTATGACAAGCCCTGTGTGTGTGTGTGTGTGTGTGTGTGTGTGTGTGTGTGTGTGTGTGTGTGTGTGTGTGTGTGTGTGTGTGTGTGTGTGTGTGTGCGCGTGTGTGTGTGTGTGTGACCCAGACAGAAGTTCACCACAGAGCTTCATTTCCTTTCATCTCCTTTGTGTTTCTTCCACGTTGCAAAAAAACATCAAAGACCTGCCTACAACCCTCTAAAGACAAATAAACACACACACACACACACACACACACACACACACACACACACACACACACACACACACACACACACACACACACACACACACACACACACACACACACACACACACACACACACACACACACACACACACACACACACACACGCGCGCGCGCGCACACACGCACAAAACAAAACATTTATTTCATCAGTAAAAAGAAAATCATATAAGGAAGAACAAACAGCATAATTTAGTGGAATGAACATTGGATTATATTACTTTTTCATTTTCAGCTTCAGGAAAACAGCCCCTAAGTAAGCTCAGGGGCATATTGAGTTGAGTGCAGATTCGGAAAGTGCAGATTTTAGCCCCTTAATGCATGCCATACCTCCTGTGGCACACTGTAATAGACATTGAAAGTTAACTACTATAGTACTACACTACTATGACACAGGACATAGGACCTTTAGTAATAGATTATGATTTGGTCATTGCCATCCTCGTTAAAGCTAATTTATAATGTCGTGTCTTTAAGTGTTAAGCAATTACTATGATGGGATTCTATTAATATCTGAAGAATCCTTTATCTTATCAATGTGTAGAAAACAGAAAATTCAGCTCTGAAAATTTCTCTTGCCCATAGAAAAAAACATAGCCGTTTTAAAGATTAATTTTTAGATAAATAAATACTGTCAAGTGAAATGCCAAATAGCTTCTTCAATAGTTTACACATTCTGCAAAAAAACTGAAAAAAAAACCTGAAAAAAAGGAAAAAATATTTTCTCAGTTTCGTTCTGAGAAACATGTGCCTCTGAGCGCTCCTGCTGAAAATTTCAGTTGAGCCAGTGCACTGAAAGTGTCAGGATGATCCCCTAACAATGGCGGAAAAATGCAGTGCTTGAATGGTGGACACTGCACGCACTATACGGCGGCCATGTTGACTATGACACGGAGGAAATGTGGCAGTCAGTTCAGTAGAAGAGTTTGGTCAACAGTCTCCTAATTCTGTAAGTAATGTTGATGGGACACCAACCTTTTCATGCAAACCAAAGTATTGAATGTGTGATTGTTGTCCTTTGGGCTGAAGGACATGGAAATACAAGCACCAGACGCTGTGCATTGTAAACAGTAGCCAACTCATATTTTGGCGAGCTAATGCCATGCTCAGCCGTCACTTCCAGCGAGGGCACAGTGCATAGTGCTCAAAGTTTTCCACGACACTATGCACTAAAGACCTCACTAAAGTGCGTCATTTGAGACATAGCCATTGTCTTTTTGCCGTGTTGAAGAGAGCAACAGAGTAGTAACAAAGTTCTGCTTCCTTACGGGTGCCATGTTGAGTAATTAATCAGTGCTGTAACCCCAGGTCTCTCTCTTTCACCATACACTGTATGGATTTACTCACCAGGGACGACCAGGATTTCAACCAGTTTAGATTTTCTTGCGACCCTACGATTGAGTGATCGTGAGGTGACATCGCTTGTCGTGACCCCATGTACACTACACGATGCGAGACTCACGATTGACCTCTGACTGAGCAAGACATCATCCCGACTCCCAAAAAGTGTGAGTGACAAATCGTGGCAGAATCGGGCAAAAAGTCGCACAGTGTAAGCCCGGATTTACAAGTGCCATGTTGAGTAATTCATCTGTGTTGTAACCTCAGGTCTCTCTCCTATACACTGTATGGCAAGGGTATTCAATTAAATGTCAACAAGGGCCAGTTTTTCACATTTCTTCCAGTAAAGGGGCCGAACTATATGTATGTATTATGGTTGCCAACTGTCAATGAAAAAAATTCGGGGTGTAGTGGGCACGGTATGTCCAACCACTTCTCCTGAAGTGAGATTTTAAAACAATCTTCTGCCCATGTTTGAATACAAAAAGAAATGATCACAGAGCAGTATTGCAGGAGATAGACCAAACAGATGAAAACAGAGAAGCAATGACGGTAGATTAAGGACAGTTGGGGGGTTGACATGATAAGTTGCCTAATAATTTGATGACGCTAAAAATCGTGTACCCCCAATTTAAAAATCCCCACTACACCACTGCCCATCCCCACTCCTCCCTCTGTCTCTCTGTCAAGTCAATTCAATTCAATTCAATTCAATTCAATTCAATTCAATTCAATTCAATTCAATTCAATTCAATTCAATTCAATTCAATTCAAACAGCTTTATTGGCATGACGAATATGAATACACTCATGTTGCCAAAGCAGTCATTCAAATAATTGGAATCACAACAGAGAAAGGTAAAAGGTATGGATCTCTCTCTCTCTCTCTCTCTCTCTCTCTCTCTCTCTCTCTCTCTCTCTCCTCTCTCTCCTCTCTCTCTCTCTCTCTCTCTCACACACACACACACACACACACACACACACACACACACACACACACACACACACACACACACACACACACACACACACACACACACACACACACACACACACACACACACTCTCTCTCTCTCTCTCTCTCTCTCTCTCGTGAGTATATTTATGAAGCTATTTTTTACTGTGTGTATTTTTACTGTGTGTTACGTATGCGTGCGTGTCACTGCCAATTCAAGCGTATTGATCAGATCATATGTTCATCCATATTTATTCTGACAGCATAGAACTCTCACTGAGAAGACACACTGTGTTTGAGTGTGTGTGTGTGTGTGTGTGTGTGTGTGTGTGTGTGTGTGTGTGTGTGTGTGTGTGTGTGTGTGTGTGTGTGTGTGTGTGTGTGTGTGTGTGTGTGTGTACATGCAGTCCAGTGTTTGTGTGTGCAAGTGACAGTGTATGAATGTGCATTCAAGCATGTTTTTGCGTATGTCTGGAAGTGTGTGTGTGTATGTTTGTGTGTGTGTGCGCGTGTGTGTGTGTGTGCGTGCGTGTGTGTGTCTGTGTCTCTGTGTGTATCTGTCTGAGCATGTTTGTGTGTGTGTGTATGTTTGTGTGTGTGTGCGTGCGTGTGTGTGTCTGTGTCTCTGTGTGTATCTGTCTGAACATGTTTGTGTGTGTCTGAACATGTGTGTGCTTCCATGCATGGCAGACATGCAGAGATGTGTTTGTGCTTAGCGACAGCTAGGGGAGAAAAGAAAAATGAGCAAACAAAAAGTAAAGAGTGTGTGTGTGTGTGTGTGTGTGTGTGTGTGTGCTTGAGTGTGTGTGTGTGTGTGTGTGTGTGTGTGTGTGTGTGTGTGTGTGTGTGTGTGTGTGTGTGTGTGTGTGTGTGTGTGTGTGTGTGTGTGTGTGTGTGTGTGTGTGTGTGTGTGTGCTTGAGTGTGTGTGTGTGTGTTTAGGGCATGCAGTGGCTTCTGATGTAGTGCCTGCTCCCCTACTGCAAGGACCCCACAGGCAGTCCAGCAGGGTGCCTGTCTAGAAAAGGCATTAGAGGGAGCTAGAGATTGGCAGGACGCTAAGCAAAACTGACAACACACACACACACACACACACACACACACACACACACACACACACACACACACACACACACACACACACACACACACACACACACACACACACACACACACACACACACACACACACACACACACACACCAGGCACGGCGCCAGAAAATCAGCTTTGGATGGGCCAGAATATTTT
>NC_085879.1:42516094-42518594 GCF_034702125.1 Engraulis encrasicolus
ATCTTTATCTTTTCAGGGGAATTTGTATAAAAGGACACTGTGTGAGATTTTTAGTAGTTTATTTCCAGAATTCATGCTGCCCATTCACTAATGTTACCTTTTTCATGAATACTTACCACCACCATCAAATTCTAAGTATTCATTATGACTGTAATTTTTTTTTGCTTTTCTTACATGAAAAGGGGGATCATCTCCATGGCCCGTCATTTTGAATTTCAACAAATAACCATTTTTAGCTGCAACAATGACTGTACTTGGACCATACTAGAAAATATTAGTTTATTACTTCGGAAACTTTCATGAAAAGTTCAAATTTGGCAATAGGCAGCCCAGTTTCAATGAGCAGCATAGTTGCAGTACCCTTTTTGACCATTTCCTGCACAGTGTCCCTTTAAGTATGTTACAAAGGTGGGCGCCGTAGCAGTAAAGGGCTGGACTAAACCCATGGACAAAGACACACGTGGCATTTTGCTGTGTTAATTAAACACGTAGAGAGTTAAAACAACACTATACGTGATAACATTCAACTCTCCAAGTTACTAGCCCGACAGGCCAGACCATTCACCATGCGACTACATTACACCATCACAACAACATGTACTACAGTATGCACCAACACACACACACACACACACACACGCGCGCGCGCGCACGCGTGCGCAAACGCACTCGCACGCACACACACACTAGCGCACACAGGCACACACATATGCATACACACACACACACACACATGCGCACACATGCACACGCACACACACACACACAACCATACGCAGACACACACACACATGCGGACACATGCACACTCACACATGCATACGCAGATGCACACACACACACACACACACACACACACACACACACACACACACACACACACACACACACACACACACACACACACACACACACACACACACACACACACACACACACACACACACACACACACACACACACACAAGCCTTTGATTCCCCTCTGTGCTGACAGAGCCCTTGCGTGCTGTGCTGTGCTGTGCTGTGCTCACAGAACTAATTAATGGGTCGCATTGATCTGTCCACCTATGGGACTATGCAAGCACGCACGCACACACACACGCATGCACGCACGCACGCACAAACACACAGGCAGGCACACACGCACACACACCCAAATGCACACATGTCGTCTTCTGCGCTGTGCTGTTCAGGGTCAATTGATCTGTGCCTCTAAGAAACCAGCTGGACATTAATGCTCACATATTCTCTATTTGAATACATCATTGTACTGTATGTACACTTGAGAAAATCAATTCACCCATATTCTCAACGTGAGTAGGCCTGTATGCCTGTGGAAGAAAAATGACAAATTCTCAGAAAAAGGACATATGCGTCACTCGAGAAAATAATTTAAACCATATTCTTAACATGAATAGGCCTGCATCAGTGAATGTACACTTGCGAAAATCAATTACCCCATGTGAATAGACTTGCATCACTGTATGCTTGTGGAGGAAAAAGGAGTAGACGAATTCTCAGAAAAAGGAGGCCCATAAGCACAAACACAAACTAGAAATACACTCAGAGAGTGCAGACCTCCGTCAAGGAAGCATTTGACTGTGTTACACCCTATATTTATGTTTTCTGCCTTGTTTTGGCAGACTCTCCACTCACTCAATCCAAGCCTGAAGTTCACCTAGAGTGTGCTGTCGAGAGCGCAGCCTCCGAATAGAGTCTGTACTCAGCCGTTGGCGCCCCTAGAGTGCAGTACCACCCGGAAAAGTATAGAGTGGACAGTCTCTGACTGTTGAACTGGCTCTGGCACAGGCTATATTGGATGTTCCGCAACCTGTAAGAATGCCATTGTTTCTAAACAAACTGTGTGCTACCAAAGTTATCTATACCTCGTTTTGCATGTCAACAACCCTGCAACTCTACGGAATGAAATTTTGAGCAACTTTGAGCGTCGTAAATGGGTGGAAAATATTATTTTATTTGTTACGATGGCTAATTCAATGCAAAAGAGAAATGTTAGCATCGGCTAACTAGCGCTGGATTTGTCAATACAAGTCTCGAATGGAGTTGAGGTATGTGCCCAGAGTTAGCACCCAGCATCATGTTTTAACACTAGTTAAGCCATTTTACACCGGATTTACCCTTTAATGTTTTAGGATAATAAGTATTTGCAAATTCTCACTTTTTAAGTTAAACCCAATGTATTTGAGTCTGTCTCTCTCTGTCTATTTCCATCTCTCTCTTTCTCTCTCTCTCTCTCTCTCTCTCTCTCTCTCTCTCTCTCTCTCTCTCTCTCTCTCTCTCTCTCTCTCTCTCTCTCACACACACACACACACACACACACACACACACACTTTCTATTCCTCCCTCTCTTTCTCTTTCTGTCTGTTTCTGTTTTTCTCTGCTTATTTATCTCTCTCTCTCTCTCTCTTCTCTCTCTCTCTCTCTCTCTCTCTCTCTCTCTCTGTGTGAGAGGGGTCAAAAGTGGACAGTGTCGAAAGTG
>NC_085879.1:42566094-42578594 GCF_034702125.1 Engraulis encrasicolus
TTCTATGGGAGCTGTAGAGTGTTCAAGTGAAATTCTAGAAGAAACTGGGGAAAGTCCTTACTCTTCAAAGGGTTAAATGGTCACCATGATCTCTCAGAATTCCGCGAAATGGGCATGGACCTTTGGGGGTGGGGGTGTTACTAACGTTCTACCGCCAAACTCTCCTAGTTTGCGTCCATTACACATATTCATTCACAGTTTTATGGTTTAAAGGGGGCACTGTGTGAGATTTTTAGTTGTTTATTTCCAGAATTCATGCTGCCCATTCACTAATGTTACCTTTTTCATGAATACTTACCACCAGCATCAAATTCTAAGTATTCATTATGACTGGAAAAATTGCACTTTTCATACATGAAAAGGGGGATCTTCTCCATGGTCCACCATTTTGAATTTCCAAAAATAGCCATTTTAGCTCCAAAAATGACTGTACTTGGACCATACTAGAAAATATTTGTTTAATACTTAGTAAACTTTCATGTAAAGATCAAATTTGGCAATAGGCAGCCCAGTTTCAATGAGCAGCATAGTTGCAGTACCTTTTTTGACCATTTCCTGCACAGTGTCCCTTTAAATGCACAGATGCTGACACCGATATCTTTTGGGGCTCATGGGTACTATTCAGCCCTATGAAGGCACCCATAAAGTGCAGTGACTACCGCTACATATTTTGGCACTAAAATGCTCTTCATTACACCTCCTTTGCCTTCGTAGTGCAGTATTGCATTTGTGATTTGGGGCACATTCACCAGACTAAACACTTTTATGGGTTGAAGGGGCAGACGCTGACACGGACAATTCTTTGTCTCAAATTCCTTACGCAGACACGCACACTCAGGCATACACGCAGGCACGCGCACACACACACACACACACACACACACACACACACACACACACACACACACACACACACACACACACACACACACACACACACACACACACACACACACACACAAAGACACACACACACACAGGCTTCGATTACACTCATACTGCCATCAGAGCAGCATGGGTTGAGCAATCTCTCTCATAAACCTTTACACGCTAACACTCTCTCACACACATTCTCTTCTCTATATGCTTTCTCGATATATTCTCTTCTCATATTCTCTCCTCCACACCAGAAACATGCGATCACTGCCTTTCTCATACACATTCTCCCTCTCTTCCTCTCATACACCCACACCTACACACCTACACACACCTACACACACACACACACACACACACACACACACACACACACACACACACACACACACACACAGAAACATGTGATCACGCTCTCTCACACATTCTCCTTTCGACTCCCAATACACCACAGTAAAATGTAACCCTGCCAACTTTCACTCAATGTCCCCCCACCCCCCGAGCAGGCTCTTATTGCAGACATAGTTACAGAGCGTGAAATACCCCACCCCCCACCCCCCACACACACACACACACACACACACACACACACACACACCACATTCTTTGTCATCATTATCATCTTATTTAAGTTTTCACATTTGTCATTAACATATTTGTCATTGTCGTCAACAATAATGCAGCAAGTTACTGCCTTTTTGCTTTGTAGGACAGTATATTTCTGTTGAAGGCAGCCTACGGTGTAAACCAATAGGATTCCAGAGTGCATAGGCGTGCACAGATAGGGACCTGGTGGTGCTAAAGCACCTGCCCCTTGGCCCTACTGGACAAAATGTGCCATTTTGAAAGTCTGTTTTTTAGCACAAGGAATTGTTAAATAATATAATTAAGGGGTGGGCATAGATTCATTTTTTTATCTAGATTAATCTCACTGTAATTATGAAACTAATCTAGATTAATCTATATCGAAATGGCTCATTCAGAATAGGCACGCTAGCAAAATAATGAACTTGAGGGTTTCTTAAGACAGATAGCGCATTAGACCAGAGCTCATCTCTTTTTTTACAAAATGCATCTCATCTTCAAAAAAATGGCCATGTTGATACTTGGTGATGAAAGAATCACTGCAATATTTGTAAAGTGTGTGGAATATGTTAGGAAGCATTTTCACATAAGATAGGGCCTACTGAAATTTCTAAATAAACAGCGATATAAGTTGTAGAGGCAAATACAAAAATCTTTCAAACATTTATGCCATTTAAACAAAATGACCTCAACAATTCAGAGAGAGAGAGAGAGAGAGAGAGAGAGAGAGAGAGAGAGAGAGAGAGAGAGAGAGAGAGAGAGAGAGAGAGAGAGAATCTGCCACTGACTGTTAAAAAGAGCGGCGTCTCCTTTAAAAGAGGGAGGATCTACGCACAGCAGGCACAGCAAAGTGCACTGCCCACAGCAGAGCCAGTCTACTAACTAGATATCTAGAACCTACAGTACTGGCCCACAGCGATTTGGCCTAAACCTGACAGTTGTTCTCAGAGTTAGAATGCCAGAGGAGTTACAACTCGAAATTAATTCAGTTTGTCAAAAAAAAAATCAAGCGCGACAACCGCAAGGTTTATTACCGTCTGACATCTTGCTGAGTCGCAAATGCGCGATCGCAACACAATTACACAAACATTCAGCGAGAGTACCGGTAGATATTGACAGTTTCAGTTTGACAATCTTCAAAATACATATCACACGGAATGTTTTGCAATTATGGCACAGGCAAGATTTCTGGAAGTTGTTTATGTGTTCCATGCAATGCGTGTGGAAATGTAGGCTATGTCAGGCTAGAAGCCTACTAACACAATAATGTCTCTCTATGCTTCAACTCAAACAATAACGTCTCTCTAGTCTACCACTTATGAAAAAGCACTCAAACAACACCTACAACGGCAGAGAGATGAATGTTTTCAGCATGCAAACACTGTTCATATTTAGTAGGTCTGCTGAAACAACAGGAGGAGAGGAGAAGCGACTGGAGCGCAGTCTGAGAGCGTGTGTCAATCAAACGCTATGGTGACGTGCATACCCAAACTCCAAACCCATATTTTGAGAATAGATTATCGCGCGATAAGAGTCTCATATTAAAGCAGCACGTTGACGCTGATAACAGCCCACCACTAAATAAAATCTAATCTAATATAATATAATGTAATAAATTATAATATAATATAATGTAATATAATATAATGTAATGAAATGTAATAAAATATAATGTAGTGTAGTGTAATGTAATGTAATATAATATAATATAATATAATATAATATAATATAATGTAACATAACATAATGTAATATAATGTAATAAATTACAATATAATATAATGTAATATAATATATAACCTAACATAATATAACATGACATAATACAATATAGCCTACAATAAAGCCTTCGAGCACATGCGCCCCTGTCTGTGCACACCACTGCCAGATTGGGCTTGTGATGTTTGATTACTGAGCCAACTGCTAGCATGATTAGCGCTGCACCTTAAGCACTCACCCAGACAGAACAGTGTGTGTGTGTGTGTGTGTGTGTGTGTGTGTGTGTGTGTGTGTGTGTGTGTGTGTGTGTGTGTGTGTGTGTGTGTGTGTGTGTGTGTGTGTGTGAATCACTGAATGTGTATGTGTGTGTGTGTGTGTGTGTGTGTGTGTGTGTGTGTGTGTGTGTGTGTGTGTGTGTGTGTGTGTGTGTGTGTGTGTGTGTGTGTGAGTGCAGATGATCTCATGGTTAATTTTAATTCAAGGATGACCCGTATTATGGATGTTATTGCCCCCGAAAAAATCAAAACAGTGGGACGTGAAAAAGCACCTTGGAGAAAGAATCCCACAGTTATATTGCTAAAGCAAGAATGCAGGAGGGCTGAAAGACAGTGGCGTAAATCCAAACTTGAAGTCCACTACCAAATCTATAAACACACACTCTCGAAATACAACCAAGAAATTTCTAAAGCTAGACAATCTTTTTTCTCTGACATAATTAACAGAAATATTAATAATGCACGTGTCCTGTTTGGCACTGTGGAAAAGCTAGCAAGGCCCCCAAATCTAATGCCCTCTGAGTTCCTCTCAGTCAGCAAATGCAATGAGTTCGCATCCTTTTTCAAAGGAAAGATTGAAAAAATACGTGCAAACATACTCACACATGTGCAACCGACCCAAGATTCAGACCAGCTTGCTATGGTGAAGTTAAATCCTAACCTCATGAGAAATTTTCATTTAGTTGATGTGGACATTCTTAATAGAACGGTACAAAGTCTTAGCTCCTCTACATCTGACTTAGATATTTTACCAACAGCCTTCTTCAAATCCATCTTAAATCTAATATCATCAGATGTACTTCAGATCATCAACACCTCACTACAAACAGGCATATTCCCAGGCTGTCTGAAAGAAGCAGTTGTGAAACCCTTACTGAAAAAGAACAACCTGGATGCACTGGTACTAAACAACTATAGGCCCATATCCAATCTACCATTCATGGGTAAAATAATAGAGAAAATTGTTTTTAACCAATTAACTGCTTTTCTAATCTCTAATAGCTATTTTGATAAGTTTCAATCAGGTTTCCGTGCCTACCACAGCACTGAAACTGCTCTTATTAAAGTTATGAATGACATAAGATTGAATTCTGATGCTGGCAAATCATCCGTCTTGGTACTTCTTGATTTGAGTGCTGCTTTCGATACAGTTAATCATTCTATACTACTACATAGACTGGAACACTGGGTTGGCTTTACGGGCATAGTGATCGACTGGTTAAAATCGTACTTACAACAAAGAAGTTTTTTTGTCGCCATTGGAAGACATACTTCATCACCAATGTCTCTGGATTGTGGGGTCCCCCAGGGCTCCATTCTGGGACCACTACTGTTCAATCTGTATATGTTGCCACTGGGACACATTATCGAGAATAACTCCATAAATTACCATAGCTATGCGGATGATACCCAGCTCTACTTATCTATGTCCCCAAATGACTATACCCCCTTGAATCACTCTATCATTGCATGGACCAAATTAACAAATGGATGTCTCACAATTTCCTCCAGCTGAACACAGATAAAACTGAAGTAATTATATTTGGGAAAAGAGAGGAGAGACAAAAGATTGCTACTATCCTTGAAACGAAGGGACTGAAAGCAAGGGAAACAGTTAAAAATCTTGGGGTCCTCATTGACAGTGACCTAAACTTCAACAGTCACATGAAAGCTATTACTAAGTCTGCATTTTATCACATAAAAAACGTCTCTAAATTTAGGGGCCTGATGTCTAAACATGATCTGGAGAAGCTAATACATGCCTTTATTTCTAGTAAAGTTGATTACTGTAACAGTCTTTTTACTGGCCTCCCCAATAAAACCATTAAACAGCTTCAACTTGTACAAAACGCAGCTGCAAGGGTTCTTACAAAGACAAGGAAGTTCGACCACATTACTCCAATTTTAAGATCGCTGCATTGGCTCCCAGTAAGCTACAGAATTGATTTTAAGGCTATGCTACTTGTGTTTAAATCACTAAATGGAATGGGACCCACATATCTACTGGATATGTTTCAGCTGTATGCACCAACTAGGTCACTAAGGTCAACGGAGAAGAATTTGCTGGTGATTCCAAAAGTCAAAACAAAGTGTGGAGAGGCAGCCTTTAGCTTCTATGCTTCAAAGCTTTGGAACCAGCTTCCAGATGACATAAAAAATGCACCCACTATTGATAGCTTTAAATCTAGACTCAAGACAAAGCTGTTCTCAGATGCTTTCCCCTAGCTTAAATTACTTATTCTTATTATTTTTATTTTTTATTTAATTTGTTTCATTTTATTTTATTTTATTATTATTTTTACCTTATGTTTTATCTTAATGTTTTTAAATGCTTTTTGACTCTAATTCATTTCCTTCTTTCTTCCCTGTTTCCTTTCATTTACATTTGTTAACTTTGTGAAGCACATTGAGTTGCACCTGTGTATGAAATGCGCTATATAAATAAACTTGCCTTGCCTTGCCTTGCCTTGTGTGTGTGTGTGTGTGCATAGATAAGACTCTTGATCGATCAGTCTGCTCTCTCCAGTGAGCCTGTGTGCAGTGTACCGCCTGTTTCTTGTGTGTGTGTGTGTGTGTGTGTGTGTGTGTGTGTGTGTGTGTGTGTGTGTGTGTGTGTGTGTGTGTGTGTGTGTGTGTGTGTGTGCTGTTCTCTCCAGTGAGCCTGTGTGCAGTGTACAACCTGTTCCTTGAGCAAACACAAACACACACACACACACACACACACACACACACACACACACGCACACGCATGCACACACACACACACACACGCACACACACACACACGCACACGCACACGCACACACACAGACAAACACACGCGCACACACACACACACATACGCAAGCACAAGCACAAACAAACACAGCTGTCCATATCAATGCAACTCCCCAACACAAGACCATCACACAACATGGCATCATGAAATTAAGTAGGATAACATGCAGTGTTGCCAGATAGGGCTGTTTCCCGCCCAATTGGGCTGCTTAGGATGGCTGTGTGCGGGTAAAAATGGTATTTGGCAGAAAAAAACAGCTTTTTCCATAGAAATCAATAGAATTGGGCGGGATTTTGTGCTTCTAGGCGGGTTTTGAGCATTTTTTGGGCTGGAAATCCTCAGCCTCATCTGGCAACCCTGGTAGAGTGCATAATATCAGTTGCAGTGTCAGCCTGTCCACCTGTGGATGTTTGACTGAGTTGGGAACACACTGCTGCCCACACACACACACACACACACACACACACACACACACACACACACACACACACACACACACACACACACACACACACACACACACACACACACACACACACATCATCACCAGCCTCATCTGGCAACCCTGATAATGTGCCGATTTATTGTGTTTGTGTACGACGCCTGTGCATGTTGTCTCGTGCTCCACAATGCCCTATGACAGTTTAGGTTTAGGTTTTGGGCAAAAAATTGCAACAAATTCGCCATTTTCCTTGCTTGTTTCGCTGTTCTTGACAATAGTAAAACAGCAGGGTCAAAGACGTACAAAATGGCATTGTCATTCAGTGTAACGGATACCTTCTGCTGACTGTAACTGCAAAAAACATGACTGTTTCTATTTTATTTTTTTCCAGTGAATTCGTGAAAGCCTCGGCTGTCATCCATTCACTTGAAACAATTTAAAACTTATGTTTTTGTAGAGTAACTTACAGTCAGCAGAGGGTATCCGTTACACTGAATGACAGTTCCTTTTTGGACGTCTTTGACCCAGCAGGAATGTTGCTTACAGTTTTTTTCAATTGCTAACAAGCTTTTGTCCAATCCTCAGCGACATTTTCAAAACTCTTAATACAGTTAGCACACCAAGGGCTTTCCATTGCCATACAGTTGACATATTGCATGCCTTTTTCACACAGTTAGCAGTCAATGAATGCATTTCTTTGTGTATATTTAACAGTGTATGCTTTTGAGAAGAAAATGAACTGTTTGGCCAATTGTGCTTGGTAGGTGGTAGTCTGTGTTAAGAGTTTAGAAAAAGTATCCAAAGTATGGGTAAAAGCTTGTTATCAATTGAAAAAAACTGTAAAGGGGTTAGGGTTAGGCATGTTTTTGGTTAGGGCACAGCAGAGCATCTCCGCGTTTAGCAACAGAAATTTGCCGTGGCAACACAAATTCGCAGACAAGGTAGGAAAACCACGCCTGGATTTTTTCTTGTATCTGAACCTGCTATGCACAAGATTCAAATGGTTCTCAGAGGTTGCACGAGAAGGAGGAAATCAAGCGTAAAAAAGGCAACACCTGTGCTACACAGCATGGCTTCCTGTTGCAGCTTATGTGGAGCACACACACACACACACACACACACACACACACACACACACACACACACACACACACACACACACACAGATACACACACACACATGCAAACACGCATGCACACTAGCATGCACACAAGCACACACCTCACACACACACACACACACACACACACACACACACACACACACACACACACACACACACACACACACACACACACACACACACACACACACACACACCTCCCCAGTGCCTATGTCTTGAGCTAATATTGAAGTGACATTTTGAATTTTTCTCCATGTCACGTTCGGGGTGTCACACATGTATACCCTTCCCCCACAATACCATTTCTCTTCTTCCTTCTTTCATTCTCTCTCTCTCTCTCTCTCTCTCTCTCTCTCTCTGTGTCTTTCTCTCTCTCTCTCTCTCTCTCTCTCTGTCTCTCTCTCTCTCTCTTTCTCTCTCTCTCTCTCTCTCTCTCTTTTTATTGGGTTTTTCTCTCCCTCTGTGTGTGTCTCTCTCTCTCTTTCTCTCTCTCTGTCTTTTCTCTCTCTTTCTCCCTCTCCGTATCTGTCTCTCTCTCTCTTTCTCCCTCTCTGTCTGTTTCACTTATGTCCCAGTAAAGCTATCCTTCTTCTTCTTACACTTTTCTCTCTCCCTTACACACACACACACACACACACACACACACACACACACACACACACACACACACACACACACACACACACACACACACACATACGTGTAGTGCAGTGTATTTTGCCAGTGTGTTCTCCATACATTGACGTCCTCTCCCAGGGTGGAAGATTGGATGTTTTATGCATTTAAGGTTCAAACCAAATTGGAATTGCACCACGCTTGCCAGGTAGTAACTGTGTGTGTGGTGTGTGTGTGTGTATGTACAAGAATGTGTGAATGTGTGTTTGTGTGTGAGTGTGTGTGTGTGTGTGTGTGTGTTCTCCAATGTGTATGTACAAGGGTGTGTGTGTGTGTGTGTGTGTGTGTGTGTGTGTGTGTGTGTGTGTGTGTGTGTGTGTGTGTGTGTGTGTGTGTGTGTGTGTGTGTGTGTGTGTGTGTGTGTGTGTGTGTGTGTGTGTGTGTGTGTGTGTGTGTGGTAATGGAACTGGGCCACACTGTGCAGAGCAGACCGCTGATGGGTGGACCAGTTTAGAAGGCAATGGACAATCTCCTGGGAGAACAGCACGGGGTGTGTGTGAGGGAGAGAGAGAGAGAGAGAGAGAGAGAGAGAGAGAGAGAGAGAATCATGCTAACATCATAACTGGTGAAATACTGTGTATGTGCGCGTGCGTGTGTGTGAGTGTGTGTGTCATCAGCATGCATGATGTGTAATGAAATTGACTTGTGTGTGTGTGTGTGTGTGTGTGTGTGTGTGTGTGTGTGTGTGTGTGTGTGTGTGTGTGTGTGTGTGTGTGTATGTGCTGTCATTTGTGATGGGAATGGCTTATCAAATGACTTCACTGTCTGATGGAAAACAACGGTATTGTTCCATTACAGGCAGGCTGAATAATTATGAATCCTAATGATAGGGCTGCCCGATTATGGAAAAAAATCATAATCACGATTATTTTGGTCAAACTCGTAATCACGATTATTTTGGTCAAAATCTTAAACCACGATTCTAGAGTTTTTGCAGATTGTTTTGAAAATTATCAACAAACCCTCCGGGTTTTTATGTCAGTTTTGTCCACTTCTGATGCTATTAGCCATTCCCGTAATATGGCTGGTTTAGACAGTGGCAGTCGGTGAAAACGGTCGGGGTTCCAGCTTTTCATTTTACGGTCGCAGCCGGTGTAAGAACCGCGGACCATGTTTAGCCTAGGCTACCTAGCCACCGTAGCCTGCATCCGGGTCAGAGCGTTGCAACAGTGAGACACCTCTGAAAACACTGGCCAGTGATCCGATGATCGTCTCTGTGCCTCGGTTTGATTGACGAGACCTTTGTGATCAAATATATACCAAGAATGAAGTTATATATAGCGGGGAAACATGAGCAAAATAAAATGAATTATAATAAGCCCCGCCGTTATGTAGAGGCTGCGTTTTTCGCCAAATAGCATGAAACTTAGGTAACTCCATAACGGAGCAGCATTTCTCACCAGAATGGCACACCAGCCTGTACAGTATGTTCTGGCTTCAAGGACAGCGATCGTCAAAGGTAGGTCATTATTACGCCGGAACGATCCTTTAAATCACGATTGAAATCACTACTTCGATTTCACGATTTTATCAATATTTTCGATTATTTTCGATTAATTGTGCGGCCATACCTAATGATGATCACAAACACACACGTGCACGCACGGTTGGTTGTGTGTATCGTTACAGCCCTACTAACTACCACAGAACTACACTAGTATGACATGACACAGGGCTTTTAAGTAGGCCTAATGCACTACGACTTGGTCATTGCCATTCTGGTAACAGCAAATGAATAAAGGGTTAACAAACACTACTTTCTACTACTTTCTTAAAGGGTTAACAAACACTACATGTAAGTCGGATTAATTAATACTGTGAAATGGAACATGTAAATGTCCACATACAGTACAGTACACACACACATAGGGCTGGGCGATATGGAAAAAAAACATATGGATTACTTTATATGATGATAACGATATATATCTTGATATAGCACAATTATGTATGTTTTCAATGATTCTCTTTATTTTGTCATGTTACAAAACCACTTTTATTTAAAATGAGTCTTTTTATTCTGATATTTATTTATATGAACTTAGAGTGCATATAGTGACAACATCAAATGTAATTAAATTATAATAAATTGTATAAAATTCTTAACATTAGTTTATCACGATATAAATGATAGAGGAGAAAGGGCACAGACACTACAAAACAGAACGTATCAATATCAACATGGGGCTGATTCGTCCCAATGTTGGAAAGATTCCCACTGCCTCAAAGAGATGGAGGGGGTAGGGTGCGAAACCAGTATTACACATATGATGTCACAACTACACACACACACACACACACACACACACACACACACACACACACACACACACACACACACACGCACACGCACACACACATGCATACACACACAGACATACACACACGCGGACACACACAGACACACGCACACGCATGCCCACATACACGCACGCGCGCAAACACACACACACACACACACACACACACACACACACACACATGCACAGAGAGAGAGGGGGGAGGGAGAAGGGTGTGAAAAAAACACCATTGTCGTTGTCTCAATGTCATTTCACCAGACGTCATCGTGGTGCACCACAGCTAAAACCACGACTGTATGGATTAAATGATTTCGTGTTGTTGTTTTTAGTGTAATTAAGTTATCTAAGCAGCATATTCATTGCCGTACATTAAAGGAGAACTCCACTTTTTTGAACATTAAGGCCATTTTCTGAGTGGTCTGCAATGTTTTAGAGTCCCCCTCACCGTTTATTTCATGTTTGCGGCAGTCTCTGTTATTTGGCTGATTTGGATTTTATCTCAACCAGCTTTAGAATGGCCGTCTATGGGCACCTGCAACTCTGTTCTTAAAATCACCTTAAACCATTGTTTCCGAAGGTCTACAGCTCACAAAGTGGTAAGGGGTGTTCACTAGCAGTCCCTAACAAGTTTGAAGGCGAAATATGGCTTCTGTCATTTTTTATTTGCCATTTTGTGAAAGAAAGTGAAAGTGAAACTTAATTTATATATATTTATATATATATATTTATTTTATAAATATATATATTATATTAATTAATTAATTATAAAATATATTATTGAAATGAAAAAGTGATTAAAAAGAGATTAATTTAAATTCATGATTTTATCTGAATTTTATATTTAATTCCAGTCTTCTTAAGAAATATTGCGATTTCGCCACTTATCAAAACAAACGGGCAGAAAACCGTGATACGCATCAATTTCCATCAAGAAAACCGTGATACGCATTTTTTCCAAAACCGCCCAGCCCTAGTGGCACTGCACAGTAACACATACACACACACACACACACACACACACACACACACACACACACACACACACACACACATACACACACAGACACACACAAACACATAGACACACACACACAAACACATAGACACACACACACACACACACACACACACACACACACACATTGTTGTCAACCTAGCAAAGGGCAACCACAGCATTTAATTATCAAACTGAGCCCACAGATTGCTCAGAGACCAACAGGCATAATTACCTGCGTAGGTCCACAGGCGCGGCTTAGAAACCACCACACAATTACCTACAAGAGCTCAAAGACACAGCTCAGAAACCGCTAAGCACACACACAGCTGTATACCTCACATTCACGCTCACTCTCACACACCAGTGGCTGCCACAGAGGGTACCACCCTGCCACCAGGAGCAATTCAGGGTGAAATATCTTGCTCTAGGACATTTTGATGTCGTCAGGGAGAGTGGGGGACGAACCTGCAACCTTTTGGTTTGCTGAACAGGCTCCTCTACCACCTGAGCCACCATTCCCTTTGGACGTCAGAATAAATTGCCCATTTTTTGTCCATTAATATTGCTAGATTTTTTATTAATAGTCTCTCCGCTAATATTACTAGAAATAAACGGGACAGAAAATAGTCAACATCTATTAGCTGTTAGCTGTTAACCTGTGAATTTCCCGTTTTTATGCAATGTCCCATTGGGTCCGCGACCCCCCTTCAGTACATCTGCGACCCCCA
>NC_085879.1:42591094-42593594 GCF_034702125.1 Engraulis encrasicolus
GTAAATGGTGTAACAGCTATGTAATACCAGAGATTCTTTAAGTATATTTCTCTACTCTCTCTGGTAATACCATGTGCTAAGTGTTGCAGCAACACATGTAATACCATGTGCCAGCCAGGGTAGCACACCATGAATTTACTTATTTTTTTAAAGGGCTTTTTTGCCTTTATTTTTCAAGATTCAAGATTCAAGATTCTTTTAATGGTCCCGAAGGAAATTTGTCTTGGACATACATAGCTGCCACATACACACAACACTGATACACGTGACGCCACAAAAACAAACAGACCCCCCCCCCCCAATAAACACATACATACATACATATATACATACATACATACATACATACATACATACATACATACATACATACATACATACATACATATATACATACATACATACATACATACAGTGTACTGCAGGATAGTGAGAACTTGGAGGAGATCACTGATTGCACAGCTGACTACCTCAATTTTTGTATGGATGTTGCTGTCCCAACCAAGACTGTGCGCTGCTTCCCCAATAATAAACCCTGGGTGACTAGGAGGGTGAGAGAACTCCTGAAACACAAGAAGAAGGCATTCAAGGAGGGCAAGGCTGAGGAGCTGAGGAATACTCAGAGAGAGCTGAAGAGAGAGCTGAGGGCTGCTAAGGAGGCGTATGGGAGGAAGGTGGAGAGGAAGATGGAAAGCAACCCAAGGGAGTTATGGCAGGGCATCAGAGCGATGACAGGATTTGGAGCCAAGAGTGGAGGGGCTGAGGGCAACAAAGACAGAGCAGATGAGCTTAATCTGTTCTACAACAGATTTAATTGCCCATCTGAAGACCACACGGCTAACAGCACAACTCCTGCCATGCAGTGCCCCCCTCCCCACTCTCCCATCACTGAAGTCATCTCAACACCTTTGGTCTGTGCAGCTCACACCTCTCCCATCCCCCCTCCAGCACTCACACTGGACCTCCATCCTCCTCCTCCTACCTCCTCCGAAGTCCCCTGCACCTCTCCCATCCCCCCTCTCCCCCCAGCATTGACACTGGACCTCCCTCCCCCTCCTCCTCCCTCCTCTGAAGTCCCCTGCCCCCCCCCCCCCCCTCCCCCCAGCATTGACACTGGACCTCCCTCCTCCTCCCTCCTCTGAAGTCCCCTGCACCTCTCTCCATCCCCCCTCTCCCTCAGCTTTCACACTGGACTTCCCTCCTCCTTCTCCCACCTCTCCTCTGAAGTAACCTGCACTGACACACAGACACCAATGGAACCTCTCCCCACCCCTCCCCCACTGCAAACTGCGCAGCCACCCCCCATCATCACGACAGGACAAGTCAGGAGCGCACTGCGAAGGCTTAAGCCGAAGGCCAACGGACCCGATGGAGTCAGCGCCAGACTCCTCAAGACCTGTGCAGAAGAGCTAGCTGAGCCACTGCAACACATCTTCAACAAGAGTCTGCAAGTGGGTAAGGTGCCCACACAATGGAAAACATCATGCCTCATACCTGTCCCCAAAAAGCCACACCCCAAAGAACTGAACGACTACAGACCAGTAGCCCTCACATCACATATAATGAAGACATTCGAGCGTGCGCTGGCTGCTGCTCAACATACTGAAACCCCAAGTTCACCACGCACTAGACCCACTACAATTTTGCCTACCAGGAGAAGGTGGGAGTTGAGGGATGCTATTCTGTATCTGCTGCACAGAGTGCATTCTCACCTGGACAAAGGAAGCAGTGCTGTGAGAATCATGTTCTTTGTTTTCTCCAGCGCCTTCAACACAACCCAGCCACTCCTGTTGAGAGACAAACTGCTGCAGATGGGAGTTGAAAAGGGGGCTGGTGACCTGGATTACAGAATACCTCACTGGAAGGCCCCAGTTCGTCAGACTAGGTGACATCACATCAGAGACTGTAGTCCAGCAGCACTGGAGCTCCACAAGGAACGGTGCTTTCCCCCGTGCTGTTCACCCTATACACCACTGACTTCAACTACAACACAAAGACCTGCCACATGCAAAAGTTCTCGGATGACACAGCCATTGTTGGATGCATCAAAGATGGACAGGAGGGGGAGTACAGGGGACTGGTGGAGAACTTTGTCAAATGGTGCAGATCCAACCAGCTGCGGCTGAACACCACCAAAACCAAAGAAATGGTTATCGACTTCAGGCGAACCACCCCACCCCTGGTGCCTGTCTCCATCGAGGGGGAGACAGTGGAGACAGTCTCCACATACAAGTACCTGGGTGTTCACCTGGACTCTAAACTGGACTGGTCTGCAAACTCACATGCACTGTACAAGAAAGGACAGAGCAGACTCTACTTTCTGAGAAAGCTGAGGTCTTTCAATGTCTGCAACAGACTCCTGCAGATGTTCTACCAGTCTGCCCATGGCCAGTGTGCTCTCCTATGCTGTGGCATGCTGGGGTGGCAGCATTAGGAAGAGAGATGCTGGACGGCTTGACAGGCTGGTGAGGAAAGCAGGGTCTGTTGTCGGCACAGAACT
>NC_085879.1:42603594-42616094 GCF_034702125.1 Engraulis encrasicolus
GACAATATGTCGGGAAAATGTAGCTTCTGGTGTAGTGAACTACATTTCCACATTTTTGAAGCTTAGCTCACTACATTTCTGATGGTGGTAGCTTTAGTGTAGTGAAGCTTATTTTATGGTTGAGTAGCTGATAGCTTAGCTCACTACATTTTACAAGTAGCTTGCCCAACACTGGCTAATTGCCAAGCACCCAGGTGTGACAGCCTATTCACACAGAACCACAATAGCCTTCGGAGGAACGTGTAATGGGCTAAATAAGCTAAGAGTATAATGGCTGCCATGCAGTGGCCTGGGTATCCTACCTGAGGTAATAAGCAGGTAGGCCTACTGTATGTTCTGCTCTAGAACTAATTTAATCTGCTGTGGTGAAGAAATGCAGCACGCACATTCAAAAGTAAACGTAACCTATTCTACCTCATTTACATGGGAAAGAATAGCTTCACCGTGGATCGACCTGTGTCGTGTTGTTTTTAGGAAAACAGCGTCAATGGTCACGCACATGTTTTATTGACACACACACACACACACACACACACACACACACACACACACACACACACACACACACACACACACATTGTATGAGCGCGCGTCGCCTAGTCTCCACGAGCTCCTGAGTGGAATTAATTAATTGGCGGGAAGTAACAACGAAGGCGGCGTGCAGCAGTTCCCGGGTGCAGAACTGGTTAGCCACCAGAGGCAGTGAAATGTTCCTCTCCTGTTATTTCTCTGGTGAGACGAGTAGCATAATCAATCACTTGGACCAATCAGCACAGGGAGGCTGTGACAAACACTTACCCACGGCCTGTTGTAACGGCTGGTTCCGGGGGGGGGGGGGGGGGGCACAAGGGATAGCCGCTTGGACTTGGAGTAGGCCATAGTGAAATGGATTGCGCACATAATCAGTCAGTTAATTTAATTTACCAACAGTGGAGACCATTAGTCAAAGCCACAAGAAGTGTTGGGCAGAGAGACAGTGCAGTCCTGTCCATCCTCAACTTGAAAGATACAGGTTAGTAATTGCATAGGCCAAGCCTACAAACCTGTTTTTATGGGTCGTAGAGTTGGCCTGCAGAAATGGCCCACAACCTACTTTCAGAGCGAGAGAGAGAGAGCGAGAGAGCAAAGTCCTGACAACATTTTTACTGGGTCCATTAGGAATTCCGCATTTCCACAGAAGGATGCGTCATGATAAATTACATGTTTTACGAGCACCATCAAGTGGTGAATCACTGGCATTGCACCTGAATAAGTGAGCTCAATGGAACTCCAGAGACAGGGCGAAGGGAACATGAGGGTGAACAGGAGCTATGATTTTTACTCTTTTCAATATTTTACTCTTTTCAATAGGCCCGGGTCGCATTGGACCCAAACACCCTTCATGTAACAAAAACACAAACATCTTACAGGGTGACAGCGTGCATTGAATGACTAAAGGTTGTATTCCAGGGTGACTACGAATGTTCCTGCTTTCACATCAATTCACAGCAAAATAATAGAATAAGAATGCACAGTTAATTAAACACTTGGGGTTAATTCACCCAAAGGTTGCCGGTTCGACTCACGACCTGGCAAGTTGCTGGAGGGAGTAATTTACCAGTTCTATCCCCCATCCTCCTCCATGGCTGAGGTACCCCGAGCATGGTACCATCCTGCCGCACTGCTCCCTGGGGGTGCCGTTTTGGGCTGCCCTGCCCCCTTGCACAGCTGAGACATAAATGTAATTTTGTTGTGTGCTGTGGAGTGCTGTGTCACAATGGAAAACACATTTGGTTTCTCTATACATACAGTATGCACACGTTTGTATGTCATTTTGGGGAGGTTAGGAGTCTAGGAGTGAGTTCATCATTTGGAAATTGAATGTAAAGCAGTGATTTGTGTTCACAGTTATGGAAAGCAAGTGTGGTACAAAATTGATTGTTTTTGTACATGCTGAGTACAAAGTGTATGTTATAAAATTGCAAACTGAGTGTAGTTTGTGTGATTAGTTATGCTGGTTTGGTGATATGTGGGCTGCTGTATGTGCACCTGTATGAATAGTTTGACAAAAATGGCCAGATTTACAATAAAATGGGTTTTTAGCTAACAGAGAACAAAAACTGTAATACAGGTACATTACGTCTTGCCCTCCCTCCCCACTTTGTGGTTGGGGACTAAAAACTCAGTAGAAAATGTCAGACTTTGTGGTTGGGGACTCAAGCTCAGGAGGAAATTGCAGACCCAAACTACGGCGTTAGCCTGGTCCAGACCATCCCATAATACTACCATTTCCATTTCGTATTCATGGTCTGGACTTTGTTTGATCTGACGCGATTGCAGGAAGCAGGAAGGACATTTTCGGAAAAATCAGGATTTAACTTATAAGTTGTTGAACAAACATGTCTGACGTCTATCTATGGCGATGTAGGAGCGTTTAACAGACATGTCTGACAGAACATCCTACCGTAGGATAAAATTACAATGTAGGACCGTTTGTCAGAACACCGGTGAAAATCCTACCGGTCAACATCGCTCCACAGAAGACAGGTACCAGACGTACTGCGGAGCCAAGTGTCTTGGCGGAAATACGTAGGATGGGGCGCGAGGCTACTCAGGCGTTCCATGCTGTCCGTCAGATTGGAAGGAACTCACAGGGCGGCACTGGAAATCCCTGACTAGGACCAGGATGCTCTTTGGCAATATCAACCCTGTGAAAGCCATATTAGATTAGATTCTTTATTGTCCCATAGGGATATTTGTTTTCACATCAGACTGTTCAGTTCCATCAGGTTAGATCTTGTTGCACCTATCTCATTCGCTATACGTAGACACCATTTTCACACAGACAAATGAACATCCTCAGACATCCACATACAATACATACACACACATCTGGTTCAGGTAGAAAAATGCTGAGGCACTCAGGGTTGCAATTTTTTTTTACTTTTTTTATTTGGCTACAATGCCTACGCGTTTCGGCCCTCATGGCCTTCTTCAGGGCGTATCGATACACATACACATGCATACATTTTTTTTTGTTCTACCCTCCCCCTCATTTACCCAGCTATGCCACCAGCTATGCATCCCCTGTCATTTTCCAGCTATGGCACCACACATTCATTAGTCCATACATACTGTACCCTATGTTATTTCATGGCATACATAAACTAGCCATCCTATGTACTCCACCCAAAGATTTTGGCTCCCCACCTAGTCTGTCAAAAGCCTCCCAGCTCGGTTCGCTCTAGGGCTGTCCTAAACGATTATTTTTCTCCCGATTAATCTATCAACTATTTTTTTTTCAATTTTTTTTCAATTAATTTTTGAAGTACTCTAGCACTTTAATCTTCAAGGAAATTGGGAAAAAAATAAAGAAACCGTTAAAATTAGGTCCCTGAGCTCACAATGAGCTTTAAATCATGATAGTAGCTTATTTACAACGTCCAATTCGTGCTGGGCAATTTTAGGTTTCAATAAAGTAATAAAGCATTAGTAAAGTAAGTAAAAAAGCATTGAATTAAATGAAACGATTAGTCGACTAATTTTTATAGTCGATTAGTCACGATTAGTCAATTAATCGTCCCAGCCCTGGTTCGCTCACTGTTTAGCCAATCAGCAAACAGTTGAGAGTGGTGATGCAGAACTCACCCGCAAAGTCCGTTACTGATTGGTTAAGGTAACACTATTCACACTTTTGTTTTGTTATTTGTATGCTTTTGCGACGCTCTATCGTAACAGTCATGCTAATAAAGCAAAATATGGGTTTTAATTTGAATTCGGAACCCCAATGAATTTAAATGGCAGAGAAAGATCAGACCATCTCCCACCCTCCACGTAGACCGATTCCTCTTAGCTTTCGCCAAACTGTTTGACGGAGTGAACAGTCGGCTTTCGCCCAGGCTAGTCATTCACTGCACAATAATCACACACAGACACACACTTAATACTTTAAAAATGTTTTGTTTTATTAATCAAGTGGTATACTGAAATTGTGTTGAAAAACAAAAACAAAAAACAAATAAAATAAAATAAAAAATAAACGTTAGCCACACGTGAAGAGCTAGTATCCATTTTGAAGCAGTGTTAGCTAAAGAAAATACCTAGTACTGGTGTGCCATAATAATAAACTGTCTATTAGTACAAAAATACATTTGAGGGCACGTATTACAGCGTCCAGTATCACAGATGAGAGGAAGGGAGCAGTCGGATTAGATTAGCACACTCTTTCAGAAAGAAGAACACCTTTTTCACTTTTATTTTGTAATATTCAGACTTGTTTTAGATTAAGCACTTTTCTCTCTTCTGTGCATAACAATAAAAACCCTCCCACTACAATTGGTTGTTGGGTTGACCATCAAAAAAAAACTTTTTGTTTTGTTTTGTTCATATATTTGTGTGTAACTTAAATATCCTGTGCTGCTAGAAAAGGTAGATGTATTGTACTGTTACAAGTTCCAAGGCGCAAGGGTATAACCGGAATATAAAGATAACCATAATCATTCTTTTTTAAAGAAATATTTTTTTTTCCTTCCTCTAGGTTTTATACAAAATAATAAAGACATTACAAAAGTTCATTTACAAACCAAATAACCAAGGCCATATGCTAGCAGTATGTACAGCCAAATCCTTGCCGCTTTCCTCCTCTGCCACTCCCTCCATGCATCCCTCGCTTTCTACACTCCGTCCTTCTATCTTTTATTTCTTCTTTTTTTTCTTTGTAAAACTCATCTATTCATTCTGAAGCATCAAGCAGCACAGCAGACAAGAAGCACGTCCTCTCTACTGCCCTCTTCAGTTTCTCAACGGAACTGTTGCCTAAAAAAAACACACATTTCAACTTCAGTGACTTCTTCTTCATAATATAACATCTAAAACCTTCATCATAATTGTAACCATGCAGTGTCATCATCTTCACCATCATCTCCACAGTCATCACCATAACTGTCATCACCATAATTTAGATACAAAATAAACAAAAACAAAAATAAAACAAAAAACAAAACAAATAAAAAATACTCTGCTGTAAATTGTATTGAAAAAAGTGAATAGTACTTGAGATAAGGCATCACAGCGTGCTGGAGGTGGAAGCCCGAAACTGGCGGCTGTGTGTGTGTGTGTGTGTGTGTGTGTGTGTGTGTGTGTGTGTGTGTGTGTGTGTGTGTGTGTGTGTGTGTGTGTGTGTGTGTGTGTGTGTGTGTGTGTGTGTGTGTGTGTGTGTGTGAAGGGCCTGAGCTGAGGCAGCAACATGCATAGATCGTAGTAGGTCATAAATTGGAATCAAGTCCAAACTCTAGACTCCGGGTCCGGCTCCGGGTCTTTGCTACAGCCAGGATGCGGAATAGGTTCAGTTCAGGTGTTAGCCTGCCCTAGAGGCCCCCAGAATCCGGAATCAGATTCCAGGTGTTTGCTACAGCCAGGATGCGGAATAGGGTTCAGTTCAGGTGTTAGCCTAGAGGCCCCCACCCCAGAATCTGGATTCAGATTCCAGGTGTTTGCTACGGCCCGGATGCAGAATAAGTTCAGATCAGAATAACTTATCAGCGCCACAGTTAAAGGCCCTGCTTAGATTTTCCTTCTGTCTGTGCACTCAACACAACTGATCTCATTAATTAGCCCACCAACCTTAAAGGGACACTGTGTGAGATTTTTAGTTGTTTATTTCCAGAATTCATGCTGCCCATTCACTAATGTTACCTTTTTCATGAATACTTACCACCACCATCAAATTCTAAGTATTCATTATGACTGGGAAAATGGCACTTTTCATACATGAAAAGGGGGATCTTCTCCATGGTCCGCCATTTTGAATTTCCAAAAATAGCCATTTTTAGCTGCAAAAATGACTCTACTTCGACTATACTAGAAAATATTTGTTTAATACTTAGTAAACTTTCATGTAAAGATTAAATTTGGCAATAGGCAGCCCAGTTTCAATGAGCAGCATAGTTGCAGTACCTTTTTTGACCATTTCCTGCACAGTGTCCCTTTAATGTTAAGGGATGTTGTAATTAGAATCATCATCAAAAATGTGGCAAGGTTTTTTTTTTCTTTCTGCACCCGTGTTTTTCCACCTCTGGTGGAAAGCATGAGATCTAGCGCTCCACTATAAAGGTAGGCCATGAGAGAAAGGTCAGAGATGTCAAAAGTAAAAGTAAAAGTAAAAGTAAAAAAATCAAACCAACACACGTAATTTGTTGGATTAACCAGTAGACCTGTGTACTTGACTAACGATTTGCTAGTGTAACCGCACAAATACATCTACCGCGACAAGAGCGAGGCGAGCGACGGAAGTAATTGACTTTGTATTGAGTCGCGCGACAAAAGCGATTCTGGAGACTAGAGCGATTTGCGCGACGAGCGCGACAGTTTGAAGTTGAAATCCTTTCAACTTTCTATGACGCGGTTCGGCGACAAGCCGCGACAGCCAATGACTGTATAGAGGTCAGTGACCACAGCCAATGGGAATGTTTGAATGCTTTGCCTTCTGCTTGTAACGGACATACTGTAGTCGCTTCAATCGCGCGTATCACTCTGTCGCTTCAATCGCACCGCGCCTGGTCTATTCGCGCGGTAACTCTGCGCTGGTTGGATCAAATTAGTGGTGGGTTCTTGTTTTTTTTTTTTTTAGTAACAACAGTCTGAGTCTACATTTGCTACGTTCACATGACGTTTTTAATTCCGAATTAATAATTCAAGGATTAAATAGTTCCGTCGAGTTTACTTTTTATTATTATTATTAAGTGTGTTTACATTATGTTTTCAAAGCGGAATTAAGCTCTATTCAGAATTAGAGCGAGTTCATTTTGAATTGAATGAATTTACTCTTTCTTTTACTTTTGACACCTGTGAGTAGAGAAAGGTAGATCATCGCGATTGGGAAGACTGTCGAAAAAAACAGCCAGAGATGAAGTCGAGAAGTAAAGACAGAAGTAACATTTAAAAAAAGAAACACAAATGAACAAGAAACACCATATGGTGAAACGAAGGAGGAATGCGAAGGAAAGGCGAGGACAGGTTGGCTTGAAAAAAGAGAGGAAGAGATGGAGTGAGCCAAGAGAGAAAGAGGAATGAAATGAGAGAGGGATGGATAGGAAGAGATGGAGAACGACTCACAGAGAGGGGGGATAGAACGTGGGAAAGAAGGATGGAATGAGGGATAGCATGAGAGATGGAGGGGTGGAGAAAGATGAAAAACAACAGAATGAGGGAGAGAGCGAGAGATGGAGAACGAAAGCTAGAGAGAGAATGAGAGAGGGATGGAGGAAGCACGGGAAAAGAGTGAGAGAGAGAGAGAGAGCGAGAGATGGAGAACGAAAGCTAGAGAGAATGAGAGAGGGATGGAGGAAGCACGGGAAAAGAGAGAGAGAGAGAGAGAGAGAGAGAGGGAGGGAGGGAGGAACAGATGGGTGCTGCTTCTAAAGAGCTCCTCTCCTCTCCTCTCGTCCGACTGACTCACTGCAACAGTGCTGGCAGCCAACAGCGGAGGAGGCGCAGGGCTGGAGTGTGTGTGTGTGTGTGTGTGTGTGTGTGTGTGTGTGTGTGTGTGTGTGCAGTGGTTTAGTCTCATGTCAGTCTGTGTGTGTGTGTGTGTGTGTGTGTGTGTGTGTGTGTGTGTGTGTGAGTGTGTGCAGTGGTTTAGTCTCATGTCGGTCTATGTGTGTGTGTGTGTGTGTGTGTGTGTGTGTGCAGTGGTTTAGTCTCATGTCGGTGTGCGTGTGTGTGTGTGTGTGTGTGTGTGTGTGTGTGTGTGTGTGTGTGTGTGTGTGTGTGTGTGTGTGTGTGTGTGTGTGTGTGTGTGTGTGTGTGTGTGTGTGTGTGTGTCTGTGTGTCTGTGTGTTTGTGTGTGTGTGATCAGACCTGGTTGTGTTTTTTTCTTTTTTTTTACAGTATCTTCTTTTTGCCTCCGTGGAAGATTCCAGCACACTCGGGGTTAAAATGACAAAACCCCCCCCCCCCCCTTCCAGCATAATACTCCCCAGTGTCTATAGACTCAGTCTGTGTGTGTGTGTGTGTGTGTGTGTGTGTGTGTGTGTGTGTGTGTGTGTGTGTGTGTGTGTGTGTGTGTGTGTGTGTGTGTGTGTGTGTGTATACAGTCTTTGCGAGCGTGCGTGCAAATGCAAACAGTCCTCCTCCATGAGTGAGCAGTGGTCGTCAGTCGTCATACCATCTGAATGGCAAAGTGAAGTGTGAAAAGCAAATCAAAACAAAGAGCTACAACGCTACGGAAGAAGAATAGAGAATACTATTAAAAAAATCACTATCGTCTTCATATCATCATATATACGCGCACGCTGCATATATATGTATATATAGTACTTATAATATAAGCTTCAAATATGCTTCTGTAATGCCAATATAAGTGACTATCTAGCTAGTTACAGTATAAAAACCAAAAGCGCTTCATGTAGCCTCAACAACAACACACCGATGTCGAATGCATATGTAACATGATGATTAGTGGAAACGTCGGTCGGCTGAAAAAACAGTGATAAGTAAGTGTAACCCCAGTGGCACTCTAAAGCATGCATTCCATCAAAGCACATTTTGTTTTTTTTCTTCTTCTTCTTATAAAAATGAAAGTCTTGTTTTTTTCTTCCTTTCTTTCTTCTCTCCGTGTGTGTGTATGTGTATCAGGCTTGTACGAAATTCCGAATGGAAAGAATTTCAATTCAAAGTAATGCCATAATAGGAACACTAGGTGGTGGTGTTCAATGTACTTTCAATGGGTGGTGTAGATTAAATTCAAAGAAATTCAAGGTAATGGCACCACCTAGTGTTCGTATTATGGTATTATTTTGAATTTGAAATTCAGTCAATTCGGAATTTCCTACAAGCCTGATGTGTATGTGTGTAATTCTCTCCTGTTATGAGCACTTATGAGAAATAAGAGAGAGG
This sequence comes from Engraulis encrasicolus, assembly GCF_034702125.1. Lineage (NCBI taxonomy): Eukaryota > Metazoa > Chordata > Actinopteri > Clupeiformes > Engraulidae > Engraulis > Engraulis encrasicolus. The sequence continues at coordinate 42,612,469 of NC_085879.1, forward strand.
AGCTGAGCTAAAGGGAACAGACGAAACAGCACTTCAGAGAGAACAGTCCAGTCCGGTCCGGGTGCCCCTCCCCTCCTCTCCTCTCAGGTCGCTACGCTCCGCCCCCCGCCACACCACTTGGTTCCCATGGTTACAGTAAACAACGTCGAGGAACGTGGAGAGGCGATCCTTCAGCAAAACGATGGCGAGAGAGAGAGAGAGAGAGGGTGCCGGAACAATGCCACACACACACACACACACACACACACACACACACACACACACACACACACACACACACACACACACACACACACACACACACACACAGCGTGCGCTTCTGTGTCTGTATGTGTGTGTGTGTGTGTGTGTGTTCAGCTCTTGTTCTCTGCAATGGCATCGATCTCCAGGGAAACACAGTGAGAGTGTCAAATGTCATAGACAGCTGTCTTCTCCTGCAACGACTTCCTTCATCTCTTTGTTCTTCTTCTCTTTCTTCTACTTCTTCTTCTCCATCATCTTCTTCATCTTTGTTTTCTGCTATACCTTTCTTCTTCTCCTTCATCTTCGTCTTCTTCCTCTACTACTACTTCTTCTTCCCCCAATATGGTTCTCTGGCGCCCTCTTGTGGTTAGAAGTGGTCGATCAGCACGGATACGCAGTTGGCCCCCACCAGGTAGTTAGGGTCCCCCTGCAGCGCCTTGTTCTGCCAACTCTTGGGGTCACCTGCAGGAGCGAGAGAGAGAGAGAGAGAGAGAGAGAGAGAGAGAGAGAGAGGGAGATACGAAAGAAAGAGATAAAAAAAAGTGAAGCAGAGAGAGGGAAATAAAAACAGACATAGTAGAGTGAGGACACAAAATCAAGAGAGGTAGAGGTAGAGGTAGAGGTAGAGAGAGAGAGAGAGAGACAGAGAGAGAGAGAGAGAGAGAGAGAGAGAGAGAGAGAGAGATATTGCATATTATCATTCTTATGCCACATTTAATTTCACACCTGAGAGACAAAGGCAGTCGAAAGGCTTTAGGTGTTGTGCTTACGTTAGAGAGATGAGAGAGGGGAACAGGAGACAAGGGAAGGGAAGGAGAAAGAGAGGGAGGGATAAGAGAAGAGGGGAGGAGGAGAGACAGAAAGGAAACCCAGGGAGGAGTGAAAGGGGATGGACAGAAAGAGGGAGGGAGGGGGGAAAGGGGGAGGAAAAAGGGAAGCGAGGGTAGAGTGAGAATTGAAAAATTGAAAAAAGAAAACAAAAAAAACGAGGGAAAAGTGACAATACATCCATGGGTCAATGACGTTTTAGGTAGTATCAGGGTGGTGTAACCACAGCTAATGCCACTATTGTATGGATTAAATTATTTTTAGTGGATTATCTAATAAACATAGTCATTAATTGCAGTACATTAAATACCAATTACCATTGTATGGGCATTAGTTGATGTCTGAGCCAACCAAAAAACATCACTGAAAGGAAGGAGAGGATAGGGAGAGGAGAGGAAAGGATAGGGAGAGGAGAGGGAGAGGATTGAGAGAGGAGATGGAGAGGATAGGATAGGAAAGGATAGGGAGAAGAGAGGGAAGGAGAGGGAGAGGAAAGGGGGAGGATAGGGAGAGGATAGGAAAGGAGAGGAGAGTAGAGGAGAGGAAAAGGAAAGGGAAAGGATAAGGAGAGGAGAGGAGAGGAGAGAGGAGAGGATAGGGAGAGGAAAGGGGGAGGATAGGAAAGGGAGAGGAGATGAGAGGATAGGGAGAGGAGATGAGAGGATAGGGAGAGGAGATGAGAGGATAGGGAGAGGAAAGGAAAAGGATAGGGAGAGGAAAGGATAGGGAGAGGATAGGAAAGGATAGGGAGAGGAGAGGAAAGGAGAGGGAGAGGATAGGAAAGGAGGGGAAAGGAGAGGGAGAGGATAGGGAGAGAAGATGGAAAGGAAATGATAGGGAGAGGAGAGGAAAGGATAGGGAGAGGAAAGGAGAGGGAGAGGAGAATGGAAGGATAGGAGAGGAAATGAGAGGAAAAGGGAAGGAGAGGGAGAGGAGAGGGAAGGGAAAGGATAGGGAGAAGAGAGGGAAGGAGAGGGAGAGGATAGGAAAGGAAACGATAGGGAAGGAGAGGAAATGCTAGAAGAGGGAGAGGAAAAGGGAAGGATTGGAAGGATAGGGAGAGGAAAGGGGGAGGATAGGGAGAGGATAGGAAAGGAGAGGGAGAGGAGAGGAGAGGAAAGGATGAGGAGAGGAAAAGGAAAGGAGAGGAAGAGGAAAAGGAAAGGAGAGGAAGAGGATAATTAAAGGAGAGGAAGAGGAAAAGGAAAGAGGATAGGGAAGGAGAGGGAGAGGAAAGGGAAGGATAGAGAGAGGAGAGGAGAGGAGAGGAGAGGAGAGGAGAGGAAGAGGAAAAGGAAAGGAGAGGAAGAGGATAATTAAAGGAGAGGAAGAGGAAAAGGAAAGAGGATAGGGAAGGATAGGAGAGGCTTCTGGGTTCTTTCTAATATGTGGACTCCCGTCCTCGGTTTGTGCTTGTGGCCTCGCGTTTTGCTGACGCCCCGCCTCCGTGGAGACAAAACTCAAAACATCTGTCATCAGTGACGTCATCACAAGGCCACAAGCAGGCAAGGCAGCAAGAGAGGACGGCAGTTGAGATATTAGAAAGAACCCTCTGTCTGTCTGTCTGTCTGTCTGTCTGTCTGTCTGTCTGTCTGTCTGTCTGTCGGTCTGTCTGTCTGTCTGTCGCAGGGGCGTCGCTAGATCTAATTTACAGGGGCATGTGCCTGGGTTTTGGCTTGCTGTGCCCCGGTATGAGTTTCACAAAAAAAACAACCTTGCTACTTTGGGATTTAGCTCAAGTTTAGCATACAGAGTAATCCATACTGAATGTGCACAAAATAGTGCACATGCAGTTGGGATATTAGAAAAAAGCCTCTGTCTATCCGTCTGTCTGTCTGTCTGGCTGGCTGTCTGTCAGTCTTTTCCCCTGTCATCTTCCTGTAGCCAGATAAACCAGCCTAAATGTGAGACCGGAGTAATTTAGTCTGGCCCCGATGAACGATACCTCCGAAGATTGTTGATGAGAACAACCTGTTGTTTTTTCAAACCGTGCCGCAGCGCATTTGGGCTTGCATGCTCACGGGGACCCCGGTTCGAGTCCGACTGGGGTCATTTCCCGATCCCACCCTGTCTCTCTGTCCCATTCACTTCCTGTCACCATCTCAAACTGTCCTGTCAAATAAAGGCATGAAAAGCCGCTAAAATACATTTTAAAAAAAAACACGGGGAAGGGGCGCAGGTTTGGAGGGTTGGGGGTCGGTAGTGTTTTTTTGGAGGGTTGAGGACGGTAGAGCAGGTTTGGAGGGTGGGGGGCGGTAGGGTTTGGTTGGGGGGCGGTAGGGTTTGGAGGGTTGGGGGGCGGTAGTGTTTGGAGCGGTAGGGTTTGGTTGGGGGGCGGTAGTGTTTGTTTGGAGGGTTGGGGGGCGGTAGAGCAGGTTTGGAGGGTTGGGGGGCGGTAGTGTTTGTTTGGAGGGTTGGGGGGCGGCAGTGTTTGGAGGGTTGGGGGGCGGTAGTGTTTGTTTGGAGGGTGGGGGCCGGTAGGGTTTGTTTGGAGGGTAGGGGAGATTAGGGAGGTTTGGGGGTTAGTTGAGATTGTGGTACTGTAGGGCTGGTGG
>NC_085879.1:42618594-42626094 GCF_034702125.1 Engraulis encrasicolus
CAACTGTAGCATAATCTAGTGGGCAAGTCAGACGCGCCCATATATCGGATGGGTAGAACATTGAGGCAACTGACTTGACAACCAAATGCGATAGAATTAACGACTGGCTCTTGACTTGACAACCGAATGCGATAGAACTATCAACGGTGTCTTGGCCATAGCAACCTTCAATTTAGAATTAGCAACGGCAGTTCGCCAGAAAGTTATGAAAAGAAGCTTCTTGTGGCGGAAGGAAGTAGTTCTACAGAAAACCTTTGTTTTAGCCATTAAAGCATCGAAATAATGCCTCAAATACATTTCAGACAGTGTGGCAACCGTGGTATAAGCGGGATAATTGACTTCACGGTGTGCGTATAACAGGAAAAATAATGCACACCGAGGTGTAACGGCCACTCCGCTTCGCGTTGTGGCCGCATCACCACCTAGGTGTGCATTATTTTTCCTGTTATATGCACACCGTGTCGTCAATTATCCCTTACATACCCACTTCAAAAAATGCTCAAATATACAGTATACCCACTTCAAAAAAGTAGACTACACCACTGGTAGTTCCTATTCGCAGTGTTTTATATCCATCGATTCATATTATTACCGAAGTATAAAAAAGAACTGTGTTTGTAAAGCACTGTGTCATACAAGGCATGTAACTCAAAGTGCTTAACAAATGGGAAAAAACATCATTGTTAGAGATGGATTTAAAAGGAGAGGTAGAGAGGAGAGGCAGAAATAGCAGGAAGGCAGAAGAAGAAGAGATAGATAGAGATTGTAGAGTCATAAGGTCAACGTAGATTAGGACCAGGATTCTTAGATGTGTAAGGTCCATAGTGGCTGGGCCTAGCACAAGTCATAGATAGAAGTATAAAAAAGAACTGTGTTTGGAGTCATCTGTTTTAATACATTGACAGCTAAATGCAGTAAAAACTATGCCTAAAGTTCAAGAGAGTCCTTGTGCACAAGCCCTCAGTAATGCAGGTGTGAGGGAGGAGAAGGTGAGTCAATGAACACAATTCAAGAGACACCGCACACTGCTTACTTTTCTTTACTTTATTTTTCAGAGCGAACAACGCGTTTCGAAACGCATTGTTCGCTCCGAAAAATAAAGTAAAGAAAAGTAAGCAGTGTGCGGTGTCTCTTGAATTGTGTTCAAAAGCTATGCCTCTCTTCCCGCCAGTCTCTGTATCCAGGGTAACCTGTTATCCTGGTATCTACTGTATGTATGTTAGAGACCAGTGCTGAAACTGGGACAGCTAGCTAGGAAGCGTATCCCATGGTGCATTGCAACATCCTCAGATGCGCTGCTGCCTTTGAGGCTCAGGAGGCTGCATTGAACTCGCACAGATACTGTAAGCCACAGCAACAACAAAAGGTTTTCATTGATGTTTTTTTCCTTCTTTTTTTCCAAGGCCAATGGCTTTCAATGTCTGCTGAGATGAGTGTACCAATTTTTATTCTCGACAATTAAGTCAATTTAATTAAAATACTCCAGAGTTGCTCGGCTGATAATTAGCAAACTAGGCAGGTGGGTTGCTAGTGTAAATGTCCTCTTTAATCCTCAGAGGACATACGGTATGCCAGTGGTGTAGTCTACTTTTTTTATGGTCGGTATACTGTATATTTGAGCATTTTTTCTACATAGACTACACCACTGCAGTGTGCAGCTAGCAGATGGCATCACATGAGAAAGCAAGTGGAAGAGCAAGACAGAAAAAAGTTATGCAAAAAGTGCAGTGACTTAAGTGGAAGAAACAGGCTGTACTGTATGTGTTCTGTGGTTCCCATGGAGACCAGGGACTTGTTCCCATGGTGACCAGAGCCCCCCTCAGCCATTGGCATCCTAATGTTGTTGCCCCTTCCCAAGAGACTTTGCCCCAGGGCCCTGTCAACACTGTCAGTGGCCCTGCGTTAGCCTCGCGACGCCATCCTCTGTACTCCACCCAAAGATTTTGGCTCCGCACATCGTCTGGCAAAAGCCTCGAGCTCGGTTCTCTCAGTGTTTCGCCAATCAGCAAACAGTTGAGAGTGGTGACGTAGAACTCACCTGCGAGCTCCGTTACTGATTGGTTAAGGTAACTATATTCACACTTTCGTTTTGTTATTTGTATGCTTTTGCGACGCTATAAGGTAACAGGCATGCTAATAATGCACAATATGGGTTTTAATTTGAGATTGGAACTTCAATTAATTTAAATGATTGAGTAAGATCAGACTATCTACCATCGTCCACGGAGATGGGTTCCTCATGGCTTTTGCCAGAGTGATTGACGGAGTCAACAATCGGCTATTCGCCCAGGCTAGCCCTGCGTATCAGATGAGCTCTACGAGCAGGGTTGCCAGATGAGGCTGATGATTTCCAGCCCAAAAAATGCTTAAAACCTGCCTAGAAGCACAAACTCCCGCCCAATTCTATTGATTTCTATGGCAAAAATTGGGTGGGTTTTTCCCACTAAATGCCATTTTTACCCGCACACAGCCATCCTAAGCAGCCCAATTGGGCGGGAAACAGCCCAATCTGGCAACACTGTCTAAGAGGGGGCAGGAGGGAGGGATATTCAGTGTTGTGGACGTGGTGGTAATAGGGTGGATATCAAACCCAGTCTCGAACCTGTGGCCAGGCCGCTCATAGTATGAGAGCCAGACCTACTACCAAGTAAAAGTATTCTCCTGTGTACTGCCATAAAAAGGCAAAGTTGTTATGGACATTCATCCGTTTCATTGTTTAACACTAACCAACATGTGACTCTGACTTGACTCAGACTCTAATCTTTTTGGACTCAATCTTGTCTCTGACTTGAACCTCTTTGGATTCGGACTTGCATCAGACTTGACTAGTCTGGTCTTGGAATTGTCTTGGACTCTAAAAAAGGTGGACTTGACTCAGGGGTGGTGCTATGGGCAGTGCAAGCAGGGCATTTGCCCCTGGGCCCAGGGCCCTCCCGTATTGGTGGTGGGGGGTCCTATATGACCATGGAAGGCTGTATGGGGGCCTTATCAGAGTTTTGTCCTGGGGCCCTGTTTGCAATTGTTCCGACACTGACTTGACTACAACCCTGGTGTTACACAGACTCTCGGACTCAAACCTCTTTGGACTCGGACTTGCATCAGACTTGACTAGTGTGGTCTTGGACTCGTCTTGGACTCTATCTACAAAGGTGGACTTGACTAAAGCCCTGGTGTTAGACATAGTCAGACAGACAGACGATTGGACAGACAGACAGACAGACAGTGTCCGGCGTACCGGTGGCGGTGCCGGCGGATTTGAGAGCAAAAGACCAACCGTCACCACCAGGGCTCATAGACGCACAGTGAGGGAGGCGGAGCTCCACCGGCTTCAGGAACTTCAGGCCGTGAGGACCGCACATCACCAGGGGGCTCAGCAGCGTCTCGCCTGTAGAGAAAACACACACACACACACACACACACACACACACACACACACACACACACACACACACACACACACACACACACACACACACACACACACACACACACACACACACACACACACACACACACATTAGATATTATGCTGTTACACACATACACATTACAGAGCTCATGCAGTGTTTAGGAACTTCAGGCCGTGATGACCGCTCTCTCCTGTAAACAAACACACACACACACACACACACACACACACACACACACACACACACACACACACACACACACACACACACACACACACACACACACACATTAGACATGCTGTTATTACACATGCACATCAAGCGTCTCTCCTGTAAAATAAACACACACACACACACTGTGTCTGTCTCTCTCCCTCCCATCTCTCCCCCCCCTCTCTCTCTCTCTCTCTCTCTCTCTCTCTGTCTCTCTCTCTCTCAGAGAGGGGGGGGGGGCAGGATGCTGTGTGTGTATCAGACCTTTTTGTGTGTGTGTGTGCATGTGTGTGCATGTGTGTGCATGTGTGTGTGTGTGTGCATGTGTGTGCATGTGTGTGTGTGTATCCTAACGCTGTGTGCATGCGTGCGTGTGTGTGCATGTGTGTGCATGTGTGTGCGTGTGTTTGTGTTTGTGTGCGTGTGCGCGCGAATGTCCTCACCTTTCTCCTTGTCCAGGGGCGGCAGGATGCTGTTGTCGCGGCACACTGTGTGTGTGTGTGCATGTGTGTGTGCATGTGTGTGCATGTGTGTGTGTGTGTGCGTGTGTTCTCACCTTTCTCCTTGTCCAGGGGCGGCAGGATGCTGTTGTCGCGGCACACTGTGTGTGTGTGTGCATGTGTGTGCATGTGTGTGTGTGTGCGCACGTGTGTGTGTGCGTGTGTGTTCTCACCTTTCTCCTTGTCCAGGGGCGGCAGGATGCTGTGTGTGTGTATCTGAAGACTGTGTATGTGTGTGTGTGCGCGTGTGTTCTCACCTTTCTCCTTGTCCAGGGGCGGCAGGATGCTGTGTGTGTGTATCTGAAGACTGTGTGTGTGTGTGTGTGCGTGTGTGTTCTCACCTTTCTCCTTGTCCAGGGGCGGCAGGATGCTGTTGTCGCGGCACACCTTGAAGTAGATCTCCTGCTCTATGCCGTCGGGGATGGCACCCTGGGGGATGATGATGCTGACGCCCGTCTCTATGGAGCTCAGCACGCCGCCGTTGCCGTTGAAGATGCCCCGCGCCGTGGCAACCACCGTGTGCTCCTCGTCCTCATCGTCGTTATCCAGCGCACTCGGACTGTAGGAGGAGAAGAGGGAGGAGAGGGGGATAGAGAGAGAGAGAGAGAGAGAGAGAGAGAAAGAGGGAGAGAGAAAGAGAGAGAGAGAGATTGAGAGAGACAGACAGAGGACAGAAGGAGAGGAGAGGAAGGAGAGAGAGAGAGGGGGGGATGAGAGAGAGAGAGAGAGAGAGAGAGAGAAAGAAAGATAGAGTGAGAGAGACAGAGAGAAAGAGAAAGAGTGAGAGACAGTGACAGACAGATAGAGAGGGGAGGGAGAATGAGAGAGAGAGAGAGACAGACAGACAGAGAGCAAGACAGAGAAAGAGAGATAGACGGAGAGGAGACATACAAAGTAACACGTACCAAAAAGGGAAACAAATTGGGAATGATTTTAGTAAGAAACACAAATCACATAATTATCACATTCTATGGAAAAATAGCCATATTGTGTGTGTACATGCATCATGTGCTTGTGTGTGTTTATGTTTGTGTATAAATGTATGTGTGTGTGTGTGTGCAAGTATTGTGTCTGTGCATGCCTGTCTACAAAGTATTTCATTGCTTGTGTGTGTGTGTGTGTGTGTGTGTGTGTGTGTGTGTGTGTGTGTGTGTGTGTGTGTGTGTGTGTGTGTGTGTGTGTGTGTGTGTGTGTGTGTGTGTGTGCGGGCGCGTGTGTGTGCGGGCGCGTGTGTGTGCGGGCGCGTGTGTGTGCGGGCGCGTGTGTGCGGGCGTGTGAGTGTGTGCGCACGTGTGAGTGTGTGTGCGGGCGCCTGTGTGTGTGTGTGTGTGTGTGTGTGTGTGTGTGTGTGTGTGTGTGTGTGTGCGGGCGCCCGTGTGTGTGTGTGTGTGTGTCTCACCTGACAGGTATGGCCTTGGGCACGGCGTTGATGTTGTTGTGCTGCGTGGGGTACTTGCGGTGGTCCATGGTGCGCGTGAAGGTGTCCACCCCGCTGTCGTGGTCCGGAGGCTGGGGAGAGCCGTGCGGCTTCCCCCCGTTGTTCACCGGAGACTTCCCACCACCCATAATCACCTCTCCCTGCAAGAGGGAATAAAGGATTTATTACATTACATTACATCACATCACTTTACATTAGATTCAACTTTAAAGCAAATTACAATTACACAAATGGTATTGGTTTAAGTCCCCTGGAGAAACATGAGGGGACCGAAGACTTCCCACCACCCGTGATAACCTCTCCCTCCAAGAGGGCATGAATGATTTATTACACTACATTACATTACTTTACATTACATTATGTTAAAGGGACACTGTGCAGGAAATGATCAAAAAAGGTACTGCAACTATGCTGCTCATTGAAACTGGGTTGCCTATTGCCAAATTTGATCTTTTCATGAAAGTTTACTAAGTAATAAACTAATATGTTCTAGTATGGCCCAAGTACAGTCAGTTTTACAGCTAAAAATGGCTATTTCTGGAAATTCAAAATGGCGGACCATGGAGAAGATCCCCCTTTTCATGTATGAAAAGTGCAATTTTTCCAGTCATAATGAACACTTTGAATTTGATGGTGGTGGTAAGTATTCATGAAAAAGGTAACATTAGTGAATGGGAAGCATGGATTCTGGAAACAACAAAAAATCTTGCACAGTGTCCCTTTAAAGGAACACTGTGTGAGATTTTTAGTTGTTTATTTCCAGTTGATTTTTAGTTGTTTATTTCCAGTTGTGGTTGAACTTGGGACTGTCGAACACACACACACACACACACACACACACACACGGACACCCTCTGTGTTACCTCGCTGGGCAGCAGGTTGTGGTTGAACTTGGGGCTGTCGAACTTCCTCTCGAAGGGCCGCGCGGAGGTGGTGTAGGGCTTGGCCACGTAGCGGTTGTACCCCCCTCCGCCGCCTCCTCCTCCGGGGGTCTTGGGGTCCCCGTTCCCGTTGACGGGGGGGCCCTTCTCGGGGTAGCTCTTCTGGGGCAGGTAGGTGCTCTGCACCAGGTCTCGGTTGGCCTTGGGGGACGCCAGCGGGTCTGCAGGGGGACTCACTGCTGGGGCAAGGGTGTTTGTGTGTGTGTTTATGTTTTTGTGTGTGTGTGTGTGTGTGTGTGTGTGTGTGTGTGTGTGTGTGTGTGTGTGTGTGTGTGTGTGTGTGTTTTTGTGCATGTGTGTGTGTGTGTGTGTGTGTGTGTGTGTGTGTGTGTGTGTGTGTGTGTGTGTGTGTGTGTGTGTGTGTGTGTGTGTGTGTGTGTGTGTGTGTTTATGTGTGTGTTTATGTATGTGTGTGTGTGTGTGTGTGTGTGTGTGTGTGTGTGTGTGTGTGTGTGTGTGTGTGTGTGTGTGTGTTTATGTTTATGTGTGTGTGTGTCAGGATGGGAAGGGGGGGGGGGGGGGTCATGGGATGAAGTGGTTCTGCAGATATGCACATAGTGTGTGTAAAACAATATTTACTATTATTTTCTGATTGCTCAAAGTGTGTCCAGCATATTGGTCACCACCGTCAGATTTTTTTTAAAAAGACAATAAAATCAGGGATGGACAAGGTCATTGTCATTACTTAGGACCCCTTTTCAAACCTTAAGCTCTACTGAATACTTCACAATCACTGAAGCTCCTGTAAATTTACTAATTTCTCCTCAATTTGTTAATTTGTTTGGACACTGGTACTGTCCCAACCATAAACTGTCAACACCGTCGGGGGTTTTAATAGTATTATGTTACATTAATGTTAATTATATATACTTTTTCAGAAGCGGCATGAAGCCCCTAAGAAACAGAGCGAAAACGAAGTGGCTAATGTGAGCAAAAAATGCACAATATGTAAAAGAGTGTTTTTTTGTCTCACACCGTCAGATGTCACCACCGTCAGA
>NC_085879.1:42631094-42633594 GCF_034702125.1 Engraulis encrasicolus
AAAGACGCATGTATAGCGCAAAAGCTAACGCAAAGTGAGTTCCTCGTCTTGTGGATTTGTCGCTAAAATTGTCTGGGGCTGATGCAATACATAGTGCTGGAGGATGGTGCAGGAGATAGTCAGCTTTGCGCACCAGCCCTGCATGGGATATTTGCACATGGTCAATTTATGAACAAACAAATGAAAACGCCTTCCACCTCAAAGAAATAAATGTGCGGTCTTCACAGTGTTAGGCCTTGTATTTGTGCTTGTGCCCTTGCACAACACATCATGTTCATTATGCTTGGCGTTTCAATAGGTTATATGAAGCAAATGACATAAGAAATAAGATCAGTTCCTCTGTAGGCTACTTTCCTGTGTGCTCTGCATGCTTGAGGCTAGAGACACCTGAGTGACATATTACTAGCCTACATATTATATTATATTGCATTACATTACATTACATTACATTACATTATATTATATTATATTATATTATATTATATTATATTATATTATATTATATAACAGTATATTATATTACATTACATTACATTACATTATATTATATTATATTATATTATATTATATTATATTATATTATATTATATTATATTATATAGGGCCTATCACAGGTTGCATCACAGCTGGCATGATGGTTAAGAAAATTATGGCTAGTAAGACGGCGAATGGGTAGTGAGTCAGGGAAAACCACTAGCCAAAATGGCTGGTGAACAAAAAAGTTAGTGTCATGCACTGGTACGTGTGTGTGTGCGTGTGTGTGTTTTCACCTTCATGCTCATGTCTATGTCGCGTGCGCGATCCACCGACACCGATCTCTTGTTCTCGAACATCTTGACGCGCGAGAGCACGGATTGTGACTTCGCGGCCGGCTCCTCCTCACCCCCCATACCCCCAACTGGGCTGCTCGACATCGCCGGGGGTGGCGACCGCGCCATCATGGGCTAGAAATGGATAGATAGATAGATAGATAGATAGATAGATAGATAGATAGATAGATAGATAGATGGAGAAAGAAAGAGAGAACGAAAAAGAGGACCAGAGATAGATAGAGAAAGAAAGAGAGAAAGAAAGAGAGGGCCAGAGACAGAGAGAAAGCAAGAAATATATAATATATTACTATATTATCTAAAAATTATCTATTATTATAGAAACGGACAAAAAAGAGAGGGACAATAGACAGACAGACAGATAAACAGGCAGTCATATTATCATATTATATTATATTATATTATATTATATTATATTATATTATATTATATTTAGTGGTGGGCCGTTATCGGCGTTAACGTGCTGCGATAATGTGAGACTCTTGTCGCGCGATAAAGAAAATATCGCACGTTAATCTATTCTCAAAATATAGGTTTGGAATTTGGGTATGCACGTCACCATAGCGTTAAATTGACAGACGCTTTCAGACTGCGCTCCAGTCGTTTCTCCTCTCCACCTGCTGCTAGCAGACCTACTAAATATGAAGTGTTTGCATGCTGAAAACATTAATCCCTCTGCCGTGGTAGGTGTTGTTTGAGTGCTTTTTCATAAGTGGTAGACTAAAGAGACGTTATTGTTTAAGGTGACCATAGAGAGACATTATTGTGTGTGAGTAGGCAACCAGCCCGACATAGCCTATATTTCCTCACGCATTGCATGGAACACATAGCCTAAACAACTTCCAGAAATCTTGCCTGTGCCATAATTGAAAAACATTCCGTGTGATATGCATTTTGAAGATTGTCAAACTGAAACTGTCAATATCTACTCTCACTGAATGTTTGTGTTGCAATCGCGCACATTTGCGACTCAGTGAGATATTCTCATGTCAAACGGTAATAATCCTCGCGGTTGTCGCGCTTGATTTTTTTTTTTTTTGCCAACTGAATTCATTTCGAGTTGTAACTCCTCTGGCGTTCTGACTCTGAAAAAAAGTGTCAGGTTGAGGCCAAATCGCCGTGTGCCAGTGCTGCAGGTTCTAGATAGCGAGTAGCCTGGCTCTGTTGAGGGCTGCTGTGCCTACTGAGAGCTCCTCCCTCTCTTAAAGGAGCCGCTGCTCTTTTTACTAGTCAGTGGCAGATTCTCTCTCTCTCTCTCTCTCTCTCTCTCTCTCTCTCTCTCTCTCTCTCTCTCTCTCTCTCCATTAGAAATGCTGAATTGTTGAGGTAATTTTGTTTAAATAGCCTAAATGTTTGATAGATTTATCTGTAATTGCCTCCACAATGTATAGCGCTGTTCATTTTGAAATGTCAGCATCTTGTAACTGTAAATGCTTCCTAATATATTGGACACACTTTACACATATTGCAGTGATTTTTTTCATCACCAAGTATCAACATAACCATTTTTTGAAGATGAGATGCATTTTGGAAAAAAAAGATGAGCTCTGGTCTAATGCGCCATCTGTCTTAAGAAACCCCAAGGTTTTTTTTGGCATTATTTTGCTAGCGTGCCTATTCTGAATGAGCCATTTTGATATAGATTAATCTAGATTAATCTAGATTAATTT
>NC_085879.1:42638594-42643594 GCF_034702125.1 Engraulis encrasicolus
GGGGTGGCAGCAGAGTGACAGGTGTTTTGGGCGGAAGTGAGGAGGTGGTGGTGGTGGGGGGGGGGGGAGAGAAAGGGGGGGCAAGTCCAACCGAACCAAGTCGAGCCGAACTGACAACCCCGACAGCCGACGCGACGTGACGTAGCAGACCGGAAAGGAGGAGGTACCTTTGGCTCCGCCCCGGAAGCCATGGTGGGTGTGGCTGCCTCTGATTGGCTGAGCTCTGGGACCTGGGGCGGGGCTAGCGCAAGCTCTGGGGCAGGGCTGTTCCTTATTGGCCCAGCAGCAGCAGCAGCAGCAGGAGGAGCCGCAGCCTCTGATTGGTTGAGGCTGGAGGTGGAGTTGGAGTTGGAGATGGTGGTGGCGGTGGTGGTGGTGGTGATGGGGAGGGGGGGCTCTGTGGAGGTAGAGGTGGAGGAGGGGGGTTCCGGGGTGGAGGAGGTGTTGGTGGTGGTGGTGGTATTGGCTGGGGTGGTGGTGGCCAGGTCGGCGCCTGCAGTTGCGATTGGCTCAACAGCAGGTGGCGCCACCTCGACCTCAGGAGCAGGAGCATCGGCAGCATCATCAGCATCAGCAACAGGTGGAGGAGTAGGAGAAGGTGCTGGCTCAGGATCAGCAGCCTCTGCTGCCTGTGAACGGGGGTCAGGGTTCAAGACACGTTTAAAACACACACCATGGCACAAGCACACACACGTAGTACTACAGTATGTATAGAAACACACACACACACGCATGCACGCACGTATGCACGGATGTGCACGAATGTGCACAAACACACTAACACACAGCTGCGAGCTTCACCGACAGCACACACACCGAAACCGATTTCAAACATACTGTAGACACACAAACCTCATTTTGGACCACGGAATCATTCAGACCTCAGCAAACACACTTTGAATGGTAAAATCAACCAGTCTGACATGTTTGAGTTATGGCAATAATAGCTCTTCCACATCAGACCCACGTTCTAACAACTATCCCTGACATATTTAGCGATACGTTTCCAGTTTTGCAAACTAGCATTACACTGTGAAACATTGCAAGCCAGTTAAAAGTAACAAGGTAAGGTGCCCTGCTGCCTTATATTTGTAAGTTAACTCAACTCAAGGCTTAACTCAACTTGAGGCTTTCTCAAGTTGAGTTAACTTACAAACTTAAGGCAGCAGGGCAACTTACTTTTTTACGTTTAACTGGCTGCAATGTTTTCAGTTTTCCAAACTAGCATTAGGCTACGAGGGCAAAAGAACTACAAAAGTGAAAGCCCAACTGGGAAACGCCAACTCCCATGATTGTCATTGTGACACAGCACTCCACAGTGCACAAGTGAACACTGCACAAAACGAAATTGCATTTATAACCTCACCCATGCAAGGAGGCAGCCCCCAAAAGCGCCCGGATTTCTAACAAATTCGATTCACTTTAAAGGGTGACACAATAAGATAGTCTACGTAAGGCAAAAAGGAAAATGAGCTTCTTGTAAAAATACATAACGATAACATTACAATAACATGAGTGAGAGATGCCAAGGTGATAAGGAATGAGACAATTACACAACACAAAAGACAAACCGTGTATATGTGTACGTGATACTGTGATATGTGGCTCAGCCGTGTCCAAATGGGTCAGCTGTGGCCAAGTGGTTAAGGAGATGGGCTTTAGGTCAGAGAGATTCAGGTTCGAATCCCACCCTTCCACTCCCTACACCACCAGCCATGGCTGAGGTGCCCATGAGCAAGGCACTTAGCCCCACACACTGCTCCAGGGACTGTAACCGACACCGTGTACATAACTGTGAGTTGCTTTGGATAAAAGCATCATCTAAGTGTAATGTAATGTAAGGGTCAGTAGCGCCCCCTGTATGCATAGTACATATCTCTTACATTCTTTGCCTATTCCCTTTCCTTGTAGGGACAAATCCATTTTCACTTTCCCCTCTCATCCCCCACACCTTCACACAGAGGCGGTTCTAGGTCCAGGTGGGGCCCCAAGCGAAAATGCCAAAGAATGAACATTTGCACCAAAATCACCACTACAGTATTAAAATATGGGCTGTTATTCACTATCTAGGGGCTTGGGAGCCCAAGCGGCTGCCTGCCTTGCCTAGTGGCAAGATGCGCCTCTGCCTTCACAGATGGTAGACCACTTAGCCTGAAAGCAACCCAAAAAGGGGTCAAAACATTTCTCTTTGACACGAGGAAAGAAATTGATAACTTTGTTGAACACGGTTACATGGCGCTAGTCAGACATGCCGCTAATCCGACAATGATGTCTATTGTCTGAAGAATACCGGCACGTTTCCCACCGAAATCTGCCATTTCTGTGGTTTGTGCTACGTTGCTCAGGTTGTATCAGTTTAGGGAGAGTGCATGCTCTTACCCTATTCCCCCCCCCGTTAAACACTGTTGTGGACAATGCATTTTACACCGAAATCACGAAGTGTGCGGGAGTTTTTGCATGTTTTTCTGATGAGTGACCCGTGGGCTATCGCCGACGCACCTGCCAGCTGAGGTGTGCGAAAAAAATGACAAGTTTAATTTTCAAAGACTAAACAACGACACAGGAGTTGCATTGGGTAATTTAGACTGCTTGCTCTTTAATACAACTACTTTTACACATACATCCTTTCATATACTTATGACATCACTAATATATTGATTCAGCACATTAGACAACTAACTCCTAGGAATGTACTGTAGGCATACGTACACCGTGATGGCTGAGATAGATTACAATTACAGCACTACGATTTAGTAACATGGCTATTACCCATCATGCACTGCAACACTGGATACTTCCTGGTAGCATAGACGTATATATGGTACGCATATATTGTATATATATATATATATGTCTATGGTTGGTACATCTTTGGGTGGAAATTTAAAGGAACAATAGTAGCAGCTGTCACATTCCACTAACAGTGATAACAGACACTGGGGGTGCGTTCCAATATGCAACCTTGCGTCCTCCACTTGTGCTTGTGACCTCGCCCCGCCTCCTGGCCCCTTCTCCATGGAGAAAACAATTAAGTTTCCCAGCTGCCAGCCTAGCCACAACAACTTTTAGGGGACTGTTTTTCATTCACCATCCCATTTGCAAATGAGAAAATGACTTTACAATTGAGCTTTTACAAGATATTGAAATATAATGCTGTTGTCAGTGATGTCATCATAACATATTACTTCCTGGTACGAGGCCACAAGCACAAGTGGAGGAAGCAAGGCCACATATTGGAACGCACCCTGGTTCACGGCTAAGGAGGGAAGGTAAGGCCTTGACTTTGGCCTGGATTCAGCCAACGCCAAGGGCTAAACATCTGGCCGCTCCTAAACCCGAGCTATAGTCTAACGACCGCATAGCCAAACCTGAGTCAATTCTCGACCAAAACCAAGAACAAAGCAGGTATGCGTCAAACTCAGGCCAAATCTGACCAAACCAATAACAGACCGGCACCAAAATTGGCACTAAAAACAAGAACGGATCGGCACCACAAACCAAGTCCACAATTGGGCTAAACCTGGACCAAACCAAGACCAGATCAAGGCTAAATGAAGGATCACATTTGACCCGGTTTTAAGGTCCATGTCTCACAGTCAATGTCCACTGTTTTAGCATAGTAGGAGTTTTATACAGGCACTAGGGGGATAATTCACAGGTACATCATGGACATCATTGGGATAAATGAAAAGCAACCAAGGCACACGCACGCACGCGCGCACGCATACATACACTACACACACACGATAACAGCAAGTCAGGGCTACTAAGGAGTTCACGTAGGCATCGATTATAGCTTTGTTTTTGGCTTAAATATTGAATATCATTACCTGGTTCTTCATATATACTTAGCTTTCAGACATGAAATGCTGATGATAAATTAATACCACACACTCACACACTTGTGTAACTCACACACACACATACACAACAATGAACGTGGCAGAGGTTATCATACTCATGTAAATATCACATTTTCCACATACAATTTAGATATAATAATATATACTATCTCGGTAACACTTTACTTTGACGCCGGCATCATATGTATGATATTACAGTATCATAACGCCGTCATGGATGTGTCATAAACATTATGTCAATGTCATATACATTTCATGATATATGCTGACTTTGTCATTAAGTGACATTCGGCCATGGTAAAGACAGACCGAACAATGTCAACTTTTCATGACCATAAAGCATTTATGACATTGACATCATGTTAATGACTCGTCCATGACTGTGTCATGACACTGTTTTGACACTGCTATGACACTGTTATGTCATACGTATGACACCGGCATCAAGTTAAGTATAACCGCTATTTCAAATATATTTAGCTATACCATAGCTAGCTGTGCGTTTATGGGTTCTGATCTCTTGTCTCCGTTGCTATGCGACATAGTGATTACCCACAATGCATTAGAGTGTAATAATGCTGTTAGTACGCATCTCTGCACCTCACTAGTGTAATGGCACGTAAATACGGACGTCAGTTATATTAGTACTGTGAGTAGCTGATCACTGATCACTGACAGATGAGTCAGATCTCTGTAATGCAATCTGTAATTTTACAATTAGTACACAGTATGTTTTTAGCCAGTGTTAATTCGACACTCAGAGAGTTCAGATTAACACTCAATCTGTTGTTTTCTACTCTCTGAGTGTTGAATAAGATACTGTACCATTTCTGGAAATAATCTCATTGTGCACCTCCCCTTGCGTTAAATAAATTAGTTTTACCTTCCTACTGGGGCGGTGGTGGTTCAGGTGGTACAGGGGCCGTTTGGGCAACCAGAAGTTTGCAGGTTCGAGCCCCACTCTGCCTGACCCCATCAATGTATCCTTGAGCAAGATACTTAACCCCAAGTTGCTCCTGTTGGCAGGGTGGTGCCCTGGGTGGCAGCCACTGCCACCGGTGTGTGAATGGGTGAATGTGAGGCATACAATGTAAAGCGCTTTGAGTGCTCTGAGGAATGGAAAGACGCTATATAAAT
>NC_085879.1:42648594-42651094 GCF_034702125.1 Engraulis encrasicolus
ATGAATTAAATATGGGACAGTATTTAGTATTAGTGTGATAATTTGCATCCCTAATGTCAAGTGTAATGTAATATCAAAAACTACATGCTTAGCATGTATGCGGAGCACAGAGATACACATAAATTGTCAGATGTGTGTTCTTATTTGGTCATGGGGAAGCAACGATGTGTTGATAATATGCCATATGACAGTAAGATGGAAATATTTACTATCGTGTTAATATATGTACCAATATACTGTTCTTTTACAGTTACCTTACTTTTGAAATCGTAGCAGGCATTCCAAGTTTACTTAGCGGTTGTTACACATAAAGACCTGCAGGGGGCGGTGGTGTAATATAAAGAAGAGCAAATGACACAGACAGTGATGTGTACCCACCAATGAATGCTTTTGCGTGTGTGTGTGTGTGTGTGTGTGTGTGTGTGTGTGTGTGTGTGTGTGTGTGTGTGTGTGTGTGTGTGTGTGTGTGTGTGTGTGTGTGTGTGTGTGTGTGTGTGTGTGTGTGTGTGTGTGCGTGCATGTTTTGTGTGTTATCCTCACCCTGTCGATGATCTGCTTGATGGTGTGTAGGCGGATGATTCCGGAACTGCGTTGGTCAGTGCCTGCATCGCGAGGTTCACTCTCTACAGTGGGGAGGTAAATCGGGTGTTAACAACTGAGAAAAACTGTAAGTAACCTGAGGGTGTTGTGAGGGATACAGCTGACAGGGGCCAGTGCTTAGTTGCCATTGGGAGTCATTAGTCAATTTTATTTATTATTTTTAAACTAAGGGCAGGGTTATGCTGAAGTCAGGGGGGGCTGTTGGGAGGCTTATGATTACGTCCAGGGGGCGTTTGTTCAAAGTAGGTTGAGAACCACTGCCTGAGAGAGTAGATAAGAGAGAGGTTCCATTGGCCCATTGTTTCCGGGTTCTACTATTGAAAGGGGGAGGGGGGGAAATCCCCCTTTAGGCAGACCTAAGGACTGTTCTATTCATTGTAGGAGTATTATGACACGCCCCTTTAGGCAGACCGGAACCTGGTCACATTAGGTGCCCATAGAAACCTATTATGTTGGCATATCTCTATATACTTAAAGAATCTCTGCCACTGCTCTAGAAACCACAAGTGTCTAACTCCACTAGGCCAGGGTGACGCACTGTGGCACCATGGGAACTAGGTGAAGGGGCCTGGCCTGTCAATCAAAACCATCGCCATGGGAACTAGGTGAAGGAATCAGCCTGTCAATCAGGCTTATTACCACGGCAACAGGGGAGTCAATTAGGACACAGTGAGGGGTGGGGGGTGCGGGGGGGTTTAGGGGGAGGTCAAAGTTCGTGCTTGTGGGAATACTTCACATAACATACCATGGTAACACTTTACATGACGTACACATTTTTAGCATAGTTAATAAAAAAGTATGCAATGTCATTTCTTACTAAGTAAGAGCACAACATTAAAATTAAGCAATCACTTACAAATATTGAAAAACAAACAAAACTGACCATTTCTTGCTAATGCTTAGCTAATTTGAAATTGTGTAACTAATTGTAAAGTGTTACCCATAACACCACATGCTACTCTTTTGTCAAAAATGACCTGCAGGACCTATAGAGAACGGACCAATGGCCATAGTGTAGTGTTCTGTTCAGGGCGGCAGACAGCTTGGGCTCTGAGGTCCCAGACTAAAAGCCCCCCCAAGCCCAATAAATAGAATCTAAAGAGTGTCCAATTCTGCCATCCCCCCTCTATCCCTGGACCTGGGACAAGTGACCTGTGTTTGACCTGTGTTTCTTTGTATGTGTCTGTGTGTTCTGTCTTTGTTTATTGTTTGCAAACCAACTTAAAAGGGCATAGAGTGCCTGGTGCTGTGATGAAAATGCTCGGTCTGGCATCGATGTGTCCTCGAACAAGACACTTAAGCCCAAGTTGCTCCTGGTGACAGGGTGGTACCCTGTGTGGCAGCCACTGCCACTGGTGTGTGAATGTGAGTGTGAATGGGTCAATTTAAGGCATACATGTAAAGTGCTTTGAGTGCTCGAAGGAGTGGGAAAACACTATAGCAGAAGAGCAGTACCTCCACTTGGAGTCCAAACCCACACACCCCCAAACCCATGCGGAACCAGCCTCCCTCGCACGCCCCACATTCCAGAATGTTCCATTCCAAACCATAAAAATATAAATAATGGTACAAAATGCACGACGCCAGTCCGAAAAAGAGGGATGGAAACAGAAAAAAACAGCTCAGAATTCAGTCAAGCATTGTGCCACGATATTTTCCTTTTTCAATGAAGAAAAGAAGCACAGTTAAGAAGTCACTAAATAAAATAAAAACAATAACAAAAACAACGAAATAAACCATTTCTTAAGGAAATAAATGAAAGCTGAGTTTAAAGTTGTCCAGAGGTGGTACAGTAAATTTTGCAGTGATCTAGAGTTGGACCTAATATGCCAAAATACAAAAAAAACACAATAAAGAGTGTTGAGTTCACACTCTTAAGAGTCATTTTCCATACACTTCT
>NC_085879.1:42656094-42658594 GCF_034702125.1 Engraulis encrasicolus
GCTTTTGTCTGAGCGTAGTGACAAGACAGTCAGTATGTTTCTTGAATGTGAACTTGTCATCTAGCCAGATTCCCAGGTACTTATAATGTGATACTCTCTCAATAACAGACCCATCTAAAGTAGATATATTAAAATCATTTTTCATGCCATGCTTAGATCGAGTAAAGACCATACATTTAGTCTTGCTTACATTAAGTAGAAGCTTAAGACTAATGAAGGCATTTTGTAGGATATTAAAAGACTGCTGCAATTTCTCCAAGGCTAGCTGTACAGAATCTGCAACACAATACAAAATTGTATCATCTGCATATAGATGAATAGAGCAGTTGGAAAGGAGAGAAAGTATGCTATTTATGTACATGGTGAAGAGTACCGGACCTAATACTGAACCTTGTGGGACCCCCTTGGTTATTAGCAGGGGGTCAGATTGAGTATTACCCAATTTTACAGTATGGTGTCTGTTTGAAAGGTAGCTCTGGAACCATTTACAGGCACTTGCATTAAAACCAATACCAGGCAGAATTTGTAGAAGCAGAGAATGGTCCACGGTGTCAAATGCTTTGGATAAGTCCACAAAGATGGCAGCACAATGTTTTTTCTTGTCAAGAGAAGTGATAATATCATCCATTACTTTAGTAGCAGCAGTAACTGTACTATGTTTAGGCCTAAAGCCTGATTGGAGAGGGCTCAAAATATTATTGGTATTTAGAAATTCTTTGAGCTGATCATTTACCAACTTCTCTAGTATTTTTGAGAGACACGGTAGCTTGGATATTGGTCGATAGTTGTTAGGGTCAGTCTTATCACCCCCCTTGTGCAACGGGGTAATGTGTGCAAATTTCCATAGTGTAGGGACAACTCCAGTGGAAATAGAAAAATTGAAAATGTGCAATAATGGCTCTGCTATTATATATGCCGCAGTGCGAAGAAAAAGGGGATCTAGCTGGTCTTCTCCAGTGGATTTGCGACTATCAATTGCTAATAAAGCAGATAGCACTGTATGCTTAGACACAGGATGAAGCCTGAATTCCAGATCATCGTCTCTGACATTGTCTCTGATACGCATATCATGTCCAGCCCTAGGTATAAAGGAATGATTATTGCTATTGTCAAAACTTTGACTGGCTAAAGAAAAATGTTTGTTAAGAGCACTGCAAATGTCTGATTTGTCTTGTAGTAGACAATCATCAAACTTAATTGAAGAAGGCATAGGTGTAACAGATTTATTGTTTTTGTAATTTACAGCCTTCCAGAATTTTGCAGGATCTGAGTACGAACTAGAGACAAGGTTAAAGTAATAGTCAGATTTAGCCTTTCTTACAGATAATGTACATCTGTTCCTGATTTTCCTGAAACTTGCCCAGTCGGAGGCATCCTTGCTCCTCCTTGCTAATGACCAAGCCTTATTTCTTGACTGAAAAAGAGAGGAGAGTTCAGGGGTGAACCATGGGTTTGTTCTACTTTTTACTCTTATCTTTTTAAAAGGTGCATGTTTGTCAACAATGCAAATAAATGAGTTTGAGAAAAACTGTAGAGCCAAGTCAGCATCAGGAATTTCAGTTGTTAGATGAATGTCACTTTCATAGAGATCATTTAAAAAAGCTTGCTCATTAAAATGTTTCATAGTTCTTTTAACCAAAATGTGAGGCAGTGCTTTGGTTAGAGTGCTGTGCCTAATACAGGCAATGGGACAGTGGTCGCTGACCCCTAAATCAAAAACACCACTTGCGCTAATTTTGTTCATCTTATTTGTAAAAAGTAGATCAATAAGAGATGATTTGCTAAGGTTCTTAGAGTTTGGTCTTGTTGGATCATTAATAAGTTGATCCAAAAATAGACTCGAGAAAACATCTCTAAGATGTTTGGAGGCATCAGTTAGCCAGTCAATATTAAAATCCCCAAGAACTAGAACTTCTGAGTCAGTGAATCTAGATATCAATTCTGCCAGCTGATCTATGGATTTAGAATCAGCTGACGGGGGTCTATAGATCCCAACTATTATGAAGGAGTTGTTATTGGTGCCATAATGAACCTTGAGTGCAATAAATTCAAAGGATTTAGGTTCACTCACTCACTTGTGTGTGTCTATATACCCTCTCTGAGCACCACTCTCTCGTAGGCGGGGAATTTGGTCTGCACTGGCTGTGCGCTCAGGTGTGTGTGTGTGTGTGTGTGTGTGTGTGTGTTTGTGTGTGTTTCAGTGTGTGTGTGTGTGTGTGTGTGTGTGTGTGTGTCTATATACCCTCTCTGAGCACCACTCTCTCGTAGGCGGGGAATTTGGTCTGCACTGGCTGTGCGCTCAGGTGTGTGTGTGTGTGTGTGTGTGTGTTTCAGTGTGTGTGTGTGTGTGTGTGTGTCTATACACCCTCTCTGAGCACCACTCTCTCGTAGGCGGGGAATTTGGTCTGCACTGGCTGTGCGCTCAGGTGTGTGTGTGTGAGTGTGTGTGTGTGTCTATATACCCTCTCTGAGCACCACTCTCTCGTAGGCGGGGAATTTG
>NC_085879.1:42691094-42693594 GCF_034702125.1 Engraulis encrasicolus
CATTATCACACACACCCCCCTCCCCCAACCAGGGGTGCCGACAGGGGGGAACAAAAGGGACAGTTGTCCCGGGCCTAGGGAGAGAGGGGGCCCATAATTGGTTCCTCATTACATTGCATCTATTGGGTTAGGAGGGCCCTTTCAGAGGACTTTGTCCCGGGCCCGGCCAAAGCTGTCCCCCCCAACTAGGGGTCCCTGACACCCGCTGTCGAGGCACTGTAGGGCCCCCGTTGAGAAACACTCCGCTAGAGCTTTGCTGAGTCGGCTGATTGAAAACCCTCCAGCCAATCACCTCCCCTGTAATTCCAGGAATTCCGGTCGGCATTGTTGCCGTGCCGATTGGGAAGCCATGGCGGTGTGGTGTGGTCTGGTGCGACCTCGGCTCCCGCCAAATGGCGTCCGAGCGGAATGGAATGGAATGGAATGGAATGTTTGGGATCGTGTCCATTAGGGTTTATGGGAATGCTGCGTGCGGACCACTAACGACAAAAAGGAGACAGCACTCAGGGACGGATTATAACTCCATAGGTCCCTAGGCCGGGTAACAAGAAAGGGCCCCCCTCTATGGGCCCAAGAAGAAGCACCCCCACCCCCTCCATTGGGTGTTGCTAGTTTACAAAAAGATTCAAGGTTTAAGGCCAGATCCGGAGCCCCTAGGTCAGGGCTATTCAAATGGCGGCCCTTGGACAGCAAGGTTCTGGCCCCCCACAAGCCCCTTGAAATACATAATTGTTTTTTCGGAATTTAGAGATAAAAGTATGGGTTCTGTATAGAGCTGAAATGGAACACAGTACATTAAAATGCAGGAAATTACATCTAAGAAATGAAGTCTCCCATATTTTTTTCATTGATGGTCAGCAACTATAATACATACGTATAGTTCGGCCCCTTTACTGGGAAGAATTTGAAAAACTGGCCCTTTTTGACATTTAATTGAATACCCCTGCCCTAGGTTGTTGGGGTTCTGGCGTATGCCCCCCAAGAAAATGTGAAAATACATTTGTTACAGTAGAACTGTGATCTCAATGCAATATGGAAAAAAAAAGAAATATAGAGGCTTAGCCCTCAGGGCCCCCTTTACGCTTGGGCCCCTGGGACTGGGCCCTGTTGGCCCATTCAGTAATCTGTCCCTCACAACTCTGACTCAATCAAACTCTGCTGGCGGTGGGGATTAGTCAAGCTTGTGGTCCTGCAAGGCCAGGGTGTGGTCCTACGAGAAGTCATGCTGTTCATGAAATACGAAATATTTTGTAAAGGCATCTTAGAAATTACATTGTCAGTCAAATTTAATTATATTCAGGGGACCTAGAGAGGGTGGCCTTCAATATAGGCCTAAAGTGCAAGGGAAAATCCTGGTTTGTGTTCATAGTAGGGCCCTTGGAGGACTGGTAAGGCCCTTGGAGGAATTTGAAGTGGCCCCTCGAATGAATAAGGTTCCCCACCCCTGCATCAGGGTTCATGGGAACGTTCTGGACCACTAACGACAAAAGGGAGACAGCACTGACTCAGTCCAAACTCTGGACGCTGGCGGTGGGCATTAGTCAAGGTTGTGGTCCTGCTAGGCCCCGGTGTGGTCCTACGAGAAGTCACGCTGTTCATGAAATATGAAAGGCATCTTAGAAATAACATTTTCAGTACAATTAAATTATATTCAGGGGACCTACAGAAGGTGGGGTCTGTTTTAAAGGTGGCTGACTTCAATATAAGCCTAAAGTCCAGGGGGATATTCTGGTTTGTGTTCATAGCACGGTCCTTGGAGGACGTGCATGGCCCCTGGAGGACGTGTACGGCCCTTGGAGGAATTTGAAGTGGCCTCATCGAATGAAAAAGGTTCCACACCCCTGTTCTAGAGTGAAAAAGGTTCCACACCCCTGTTCTAGAATGAAAAAGGTTCCACACCCCTGGAGTATGAAAAAGGTTCCCCTGCATTAACGACAAAAGGGAGACAGCACTGACTCAGTCCAAACTCTGCTGGCAGTGGAGATTAGTCAAGGTTGTGGTCCTGCAAGGCCAGGGTGTGGTCCTATGAGAAGTCATGCCGTTCATGCAATATGAAGGGCATCTTAGAAATAATATTTACAGTACAATTAAATTATATTCAGGGGACCTATATTTATTTATATTTTTTTTAACCTTGCGTTTTTTCTTAATGTTTTAAATGTTCTTTGACTCTAATTTATCTCCTTCTTTCTTACCTGTTTCCTTTCTTTCTGCATTTGTTAATTTTGTGAAGCACATTCAGTTGCACCTGTGTATGAAATGCGCTATACAAATAAACTTGCCTTGCCTTAGCTCAGTTATGCATGAATCAGACCAAAGTCAATGGTGGCAGCACGACTAAATCCACTTACGGTCTGTACACAGCTATGTAAGCAAGCTGAGCGACCTTTACATCGCTGTTTACATTCGGCCCACAATGGCTTCAATCAATGTGATATTCAACAACGGAGAGCACAGTCAGACATTCCAAAACATATGAACACACACACACACACACACA
>NC_085879.1:42718594-42723594 GCF_034702125.1 Engraulis encrasicolus
CACACACACACACACACACACACACACACACAATGCACATACTATATACGGATAACAACCCTACGAAGATCAGCTAGCATTCACTAGAGAGATTTGACTTCAGTTATTTCCTTTTTTCAACTTTTATTTCTACCCGATACACATAGATCTGATAAATAATGCATGAAAAAGGCTATACTGCAAAAACTATATTGCATGTACAATATATAATATACAGACTGACAGGCATTGACAGCAAAGAGTGAAGGGAAGGCTAGAAATGCACTCTAACCGGGCGAATAGATCGGCCGTGACAAGATTCAAGCGACAGAGAATCGCTTCTGTTCAGCAAGAGCGATACGAGCGATTTAAGTGACTAGAGTATGTCCGTCAAAAGCAGAATGCAAGCATTCCAATATTCCCATTGGCTCAACCACAAACTGTCGCTCTCATCTCACGAATCGCCTCTCAGTGTTTCCCACAGAAATTTTGGAAACTATGGGGGCAGCCGGGATTTTTCGCGGTCTTTTCACAAGCCTTTTTTTTGGGGGGGGGGGTGTATTCACGCAGTGTAAATGCAAAATGGCAAAACAATGAGTACAGTATGACATTGGCGCATGGAGAAACTATACTGTAGGCCTAGGCCTACATTCCAGCCATTTATATTTTGAGAAATAAGGCTACATAATACACATGCACAGGGTTGCCAGATGAGGCTGATGATTTCCAGCCCAAAACATGCTCAAAACCCGCATAGAAGCACAAAATCCCGCCCAATTCTATTGATTTCAATGGCACAAATTGGGCGGATTTTTCTGCTAAATGCCATTTTTACCCGCACATGGCCATCCTAAGCAGCCCAATTGGGCGGGAAACAGCCCAATCTGGCAACACTGCACATGCAGGGGTCTATGTAATGAAAAAAATAATAAAACAAAATAGGAGCAGAGATTAGAATTTAAGATTACTGTGAAATTGTTAACGCATAAACAAAAAGGGTCTAAGAGGGTAGGCTATGCCTTTTCCCCACACACACATAGGCGTACACATTCTACATGAGGGGTGCTGGTCACAGGGCCTGTTTTTCAAAATTCCTCCCATTAAAAGGGCTGAACAACATATTACACATTTATGTCTATATTCACATTCATTACAGATTAATTTCTATATGCAGCCCGATGTCTCCTCTGCCTTGTCAATAAAGGCCTGTCACCTAACTCATTACAACTGTAAAACAAAGCCTGGGGAGTGTTAGTAAACTCATCCCAACTGTCCCTTCTCTGAAGGTTTTTTTAATTGCTCCCAAACCCAAGTTAACTACAACAACTTGACTAGGCTTTTGACCCCTCTGTCTTTCAAGCACTTGTGGTTTTCTCTAAGCTTATAGGATGTATTTACTCCAGGAGGAAAATGCGAAGGAAATCGTAATTCAAATCGTTTTTAACAAAAACGGAAATCGTAAAAAAAAAAAAAAAAATAAAAAAAAATAAAAAAAAACAACAACATTTTTTTTTTTTTTTTTTTTACATTTTCGGAAACTATGGCGGCCATATTTAAACTATGGTGGGCCGCCATAGTTTCCTCGATGTATGGGAAACACTGCCTCTAGTCGACCGAATCCCTTTTGTCACGCAATTCAATACAAGGTCAATTACTTCCGTCGCTCAGGTTGCGGCCGGTGTGTTCGTGTGGTAAAAGTGCAGACCTCCTACACCCTATTTTTATTTAAAGTCTTTTTGCCTTTTTCTTTAACCCCTTAAGATGCGGCTTTATACATTTGTTGTTACCAGAATGGTAATGACCAAGTTGTAGTGCATTACTAAAGGGCCTGTGTTGTGTCATAGTATTGTAGTGCTATGGTAGTTACATTTCAATGGCAATTACAGCATGCAGGAGGTACGGCGCGCATTAAGGGGTTAAGGAGTTAGAAACTGGAATGTGAAATTCAATTTGTGGGCACTAGGGGTGTAGATTTTAAGGCTGGTAATGATTATTGTTATGATTTTTTTAAAATCTTTTCATTTCATTTCCAACAACTCCACAAAGTGAAAACAAAACCTCCTTGGCGGAGGCAAAAATAAATAAAAACTTGATGCTGTGGTGGATGTGCATTTGAGCGTAACGTACTAGAGGTGTGTCATGCCCCATGGCCCTTTATATAACACCTGTCGGATGTCAGCGTGCGTGTGTGTGTGTGTGTGTGTGTGTGTGTGTGTGTGTGTGTGTGTGTGTGTGTGTGTGTGTGTGTGTGTGTGTGTGTGTGTGTGTGTGTGTGCAATGCAATGCAATGTGTGTGTGTGTGTGTGTGTGTGTGTGTGCGTCCGTGCGTGCCTGCGTATGTGTGTGCGTGCGTGCGTGCGTGCGTGCGTGCGTGCGTGCATGCGTGCGTGCGTGTGTGTGTGTGTGTGTGTGGTTGACATGTATACAAGGGATCACATTTCAGAGTGTCTTCACCTGACGACTGAGGTGCAGTAGCTACAGCCTTCAGATCACAGATAACAGTGTCTAAGCCAGTAGAAGTGGCGCGGGTGCACATGTGTGGTGTGTGTGTGTGTGTGTCTCCCCACTCCTTCTTTTTTTCTTTTTAAAGTATTTTTTTGGGGGGCTTTTCAGCCTTTATTGGTTTTTGTGAGACAGGACAGTGGAGGAGAGACAGGAAGTGAGCTGGGAGAGAGAGATGGGGAAGGACCGGCAAAGGACCCGGACCGGGAATCGAACCCGGGTCGGCCAAGTGGTAAACGTGTGCCCTACCATATCAGCCACGGTAGGGCCGCTCTCTCCCCACTCCTGTGCCTATATAACTGAATAACTGCCCAGGTGAAAAACCCATATACTTAAAGTGTACTTTTTTTGACCGTACTTAGTACAAAGTGTACTATTTTCTGCGATTTAAAGTGCGCTTCATTGCACTATTAGTGCGCTGAAGCACTACTAAAGCAGTACTTCAGCACACTTGCAGCACACTGAGGATGCTAAATTGGCACCGCTTTTGGACAACTTTAAGTGCACTACAAGCATACTTTTGAAAGTATGCTCCAAACACGCTTTTCATGCATTCGTATGGCATTAAGAGTGTGCTTGAGTACACTTCTATAACATTTTATTGTTACTAGAAGTTCAATAAAAGTATATTAACTTCATGCTTCTTTGGACTACATTGGAACATTTTAAGTCTGTAAAAAGTATATCATATTAAGTATTGTAAATATATAACAGGTATGCTTGAAGTATATTTACAGTACACTCCCAAGTACATGAAATAATGTAAATGTAATACTACAATCCATGCTGGTCCTCAGAGCTTGTACATTACACACAGCCACACAGTAGTGATACAGTATGCCTGACTAGCAGAACTGACATTTACAACCATTGCATTGTTACAGAGATTTCAGATACACAGTTCACTTTATTTCAATCTTGTTCCACCTTCCTGCACTTGATCACTTGAATTGATCACTAATGGAGACACCCCATTCTTTGTTTGAACAACTAGTTCCAACTTACCTCCCACCGTAATATCATGGGAAGTGTGAGCCTATATATACCAGAACATATACCTGACCATCATAATGACGGTGGGAACATGGTCATTTTTTGTGTACCACTTTAAAATTTTAAAACTCCTACAATAAACACAGAATATCACAATGAATAATATTTTCATGCAAACCAAAAATATTCCTTCAGGATGAATGGCTTTCTGTTTGAGAAATTAGCTCCAAGAAGTGCATTGCATGATGGCACATGTATGATGGTGCATGATGGGTAAATGCACTTTGTGTAAGCACACTTTGAAGATATTTGGGTGAAGTACAATCATGGTGCACTTAGAAAAAGTGTACTTGCAATATGTTAAAGCGATTTACTTTAAAGCGCACTATAGAAAATCACACTTCGAAGACATTTGGGTGAAGTGTAATCATATTGCACTTTAAAAAAAGTACAATTGCAATATGTTATTAAAAAATACACTTTTAGTAAGTTCACTATTAGAACACTATTAGTATATTCCTCTAAATACACTTTAGCCAAACATCTTCGAAGTCCACTTGAAGTATGGTTCGCTAAGTGTACTTTCTTTGAGAGCAACTTAATTACATCTAATTTTAAGTACACTTTAAATAAGCATATTGTAAACATACTTTTTCTTAGCACAAAAAGCACGAGTGCACTTTTAACATGCTAAGTACACTTCAGTCATGCTTTTATTGTACTAAATTGAACCACTTTTTCACCTGGGTGTACTATCACAATAAAAGCATACAAATCCCAAAAAGTATCTTGAAAAACTAATCCTCTGGATTTGTACAAGCACTCTCCTCTACTACTCTAAAAGAACAAAGAGTGGCTGGAGCTCAATGCTACACAGTTCAGTTTGTGTTGCACACAATGGGGTGAAATGTGATCTCTGATTACTTGAGTGTGTGTGTCATATGACGTAGCAGGTGCTGAATGAGTGCCCCAAATATTACTGTCAGGTACTGTCAGTGTGTGTGTGTGTGTGTGTGTGTGTGTGTGTGTATTTGTGTGTGAGTGTGTGTGTGTGTGTGTGTGTGTGTGTGTGTGTGTGTGTGTGTGTGTGTGTGTGTGTGTGTGTGTGTGTGTGTGTGTGTGTGTGTGTGCCTGCCTGCCTGAATGTGTGTGTGCGTGCCTGTCTGAATGTGTGTGTGTGTGTGTGTGTGTGTGTGTGTGTGTGTGTGTGTGTGTGTGTGTGTATTTCTATATGTCCCTAATGTATAGTATCTATGAGGTGAATTCTAAACTTGCTGCCGAACCAGTTTGGTTCTGTTCTGTTCTGCCTTTTGAGTGTGTGGGGTTAGCTTATGTCAACAGAATGGAACGTGTGTGTGTGTGTGTGTGTGTGTGTGTGTGTGTGTGTGTGTGTGTGTGTGTGTGTGTGTGTGTGTGTGTGTGTGTGTGTGTGTGTGTGTGTGTGTGTGTGTGTGTGTGTGCGTGTGTATGTGTGCGTGCCCTGTAAGTGTGGTGTGTGTGTGTGTGTGTGTTCTATACATTGTTAG
>NC_085879.1:42736094-42738594 GCF_034702125.1 Engraulis encrasicolus
TAGAAAAAAGCACAACAAAATACCTCCTCTTAATGTATGTTCTCTACAAGTCTTCTGTTGTCCAGTCTTGCACTTTAAATGTCTGTATGAGCACTGTCTATGTCCATACTGTCCTATGTCCATGTATGAGTACTGTCTATGTCTATACTGTCTATGTCCTTACCTAGATTAGTCTATGTCTGCATGGGAAAGCAAGAAACGTAATTTCAAATTCTTTGTATGACCAGTGCATGTAAAGAAATTGACAATAAAACCAACTTGACTTGACAACAACAGGAATCTGACAAGTACACGATTTGGGACGCGCAGACAGTGAGGACAGCGTAGAGTAGTGGAGTAGAAAATAACAACAAGGGTCCTACTGGAAGCTGGTGTCTGTGGAACATGAGAAAAATGTCACCTAGATGCCAAAAGTTGTGAATGTCATTGTTGTAAAAAATGAATGTAAGTACCTATTCACGAGCTAGCAAACAATCTCTCTTTTTTTATCGCTCCGAAAAATAAAGTAGAAAAAGAACAGTAAGCAGTGTGCAGTGTATTTTGAATTTTGTTCATGGAACAATGTTTATTTGTTAAAGTGTATTTGTTTACTTGTGTATTTATTCAGGCTTCTTTTGCTAATCCTAAATAACACTCACCTCTTACTGAAAAATAAAAGCCTAGCTTATGCTAATAGCTTATTCGGTGCCTATGCTAGTCTACTCACCCTACGGCCTGGAGTAAAAAAAGAAGATATTATGCAACACTGAAACTTGAAAAGATTGCAACCAGAGAGGAAACCACCCTGGCTTAGATGAAGAAACAATAGGAAGAGGTGTAGCGAAGAGAGAGAGAGAGAGGGGGGGGGGGGGTTGGAGAGAGGTGGACAGAGAGAGGTAGACAGAGAGAGACAGAGAGAGAGAGAGAGAGAGAGAGAGAGAGAGAGAGAGAGAGAGAGAGGGAGAGGAAGAGAGAGAGAGAGTGAGGAGGAGAGTGGAAGAAGGGAGGAGGGTATGAAGGAAAGAACGAGCGATGAAGAGGAAGATGAGATGAAGACAAATAAGGAAAAGAGGAATGCAAAGCGAGAGAGAGAGAGAGAGAGAGAGAGAGAGAGAGAGAGGGAGAGAGAGGGAGAGAGGAGGAGAGAGGGGAGGAGAGAGAGAGAGAGAGAGAGAGAGAGAGAGAGAGAGAGAGAGAGGGGGAGACAGAGAGAGACAGAGAGAGAGAGAGAGAGAGGGAGACATAGAGAGACAGAGAGAGAGAGAAAGAGAGAGAGAGAGAGAGAAAGAGAGAGAGAGAGAAAGAGAGGGAGAGAGGGTGAGGATGAGAGAAGTGTTCGTTTAAGCTCTGCAGCAAAACTGAGTTTTTTCCCTGCAGTCCAGGGAGAATCTTAGATCAATGTAGGAATGCAAAACACACACACACACACACACACACACACACACACACACACACACACACACACACACACACACACACACACACACACACACACACACACACACCACACACACATCCACACACACACACACACACACACACACACACACACACACACACACACACACACATAAGCACACACAAATTATGACAAGCACCATCATTTACTATCAATAGGGGATTCCTTCAGCCCGTTTCACATTTGAATAACATATTGTAAAACACACACACACACACACACACACACACACACACACACACACACACACACACACACACACACACACACACACACACACACACACACACACACACACTCACACACTCACACACACACACAGATGCTACTCACATCTTTGTGGAGCAAAATACCGGGCGTGTGAATCCATGTCAGGGCACCCAGAGTTCCGATTCCGGAAGCATCCGTGAATTCCAAACGCCTACCAAAGCATTTGTCATCTCACACACTCACACACACACACAAACACACTCACACACACAAACTCATGCACGTACGTAGCACACATAGAGAGTCTTATATTCCAAACCCAGCACAGACTGAGAGGTAAGAACAGGCACGAAGCAGTGTGTGTGTGTGTGTGTGTGTGTGTGTGTGTGTGTGTGTGTGTGTGTGTGTGTGTGTGTGTGTGTGTGTGTGTGTGTGTGTGTGTGTGTGTGTGTGTGTGTGTGTGTGTGTGTGTGTGTGTGTGTGTGTGTTTGAGAGAGAGAGAGAGAGAGAGAGAGAGAGAGAGAGAGAGAGAGAAGGTGCTGGTCTGAGCATTCACACGAAAGAGAGAGCATTCACACGCACAGCCACTTGCTCAAACGCACACACACACACACACACACACACACACACACACACACACACACACACACACACACACACACACTGTCCAGAAATGCCCCCACAGCAGAGTCTCACACACGCATCTCACACGCATCTCCCTCCCATCTTCACTCTAGCTCGCCTTCTCTCTCTCTCTCTCTCTCTCTCTCTCTCTCTCTCTCTCTCTCTCCTTTCACCCTACTCCCCTCTCCTTCCTTGGGAGTTCCCCCCCTCTCTCTCTCTCTCTCTCTC
>NC_085879.1:42748594-42751094 GCF_034702125.1 Engraulis encrasicolus
GTGCTGAGCTGTGCTGTGCTGTGCTGTGCTGTGCTGTGCTGAGCTGAGCTGTGCTGTGCTGTGCTGTGCTGTGCTGTGCTGTGCTGTGCTGTGCTGTGCTGTGCTGTGCTGTGTTGTGCTGTGTTGTGTTATGCTGTGCTGGGATCTCTGTCAGTGGATGAACCAACCTGAGGGGAACCTCCTTCACGCTACACTGAACATCTAAGGCCTATAACTACTGAGAAGAAGAGGAAGCAGAGAGAGAGAGTGAGATAAAGAGAGAGACAGAGAGAGAGAGAGAGAGAGAGAGAGTACCTATAACTACTGAGAAGAGGAGGAAGCAGAGAGAGAGAGAGAAAAAAAGAGAGAGAGAGAGGACTGTAAAAGACATGAGGAGGAAGAGAGGGAGGAACATTGTGTGTGTGTGAGTGAGAGAGAGATAGAGAGACAGAGAGACAGAGAGAGAAAGAGAGAGACAGAAATAGAGAGAGAGGGGGGGGACAGGACAGGACAGGAAACAACATGAGGAGGAAGAGAGATAGGAACAGAAGAGAGGAAATGGGAGTGAAACTGAGGAGATGAGTTGGAAGAGAAGAGAGGAGATGAGACATGTTGTTCTTAAAGGTGCACTGTGTAACATGTTCACACATGTTAACTTTTTCACAAATACTTACCACCATCGAACGCTAAGCATTCATGATGACTGGGGAAATCGATCTTTACATGTATGAAAAGGTGGATTTTCTGAATGTCCACCATTATTAGTTTATTATTTAGTAAATAGTCATGAAAAGACCAGGGGTCCATTTCTCGATTCTTGTCGTTGCTAACCATCTTAAGACCGTCTTGAGACCGTCTTACCATTCCCTTGGATTTAATGGTGAGCGTCGCTGTCGAGAGAGAGTTGAGTCGCTCTTACGAAGGACGTTGCTACCGTCGTTAGCAAAGACGCTTTCGAGATTCGGACCCCGTATTTGGCAATAGGCAACCCAGTTTCACTGAGCAGCATAGTTGCAATACCTACTCTGGCCACCATCCTACACAGTGTACCTTTAACCCTTTTACTGCCGTCGTCGCAAAATTGCGACAGGTCGCGGTATTGAATTAGGTGGGCTGTCACGTCGAATAGAGTGTAAAATCTTGTCCATACTCCTTTCCACTGGGTGGCAGACATGTGGTACTTCAATCCTTTCTAAGAATTTCGACCCCTCTTAGTGCATTTTTTTCGAGTAATTTCCATCTGAAAACCCAGACGCGGAAGTTGCGTTGCAAGTCACTATTTCAAAACAAAGGAGGATCGGCGTTGTGAGATTGTGCACATAATTTCCTCTAATTCAAGCCCAAATACATTCTAAATGCAATTTGTCTTTGTGGTTTATGTTTAGTGACATTATATTTTCTCACAAGTTGATTGTATATGTGTAGACATTTATAATATGGCCTTAGACAATGCGTCTCCTATTGCTAGCTTAGCCGTGGCTACAGAGAAGAACAGCCAATTCGAATAGGCAGTGAAAAATAGATCCCCTTGCCAAACACAGGGAAACATCGCGTCAGTTTTACATACATAAAACAGTTTTACAAACATAACTGATCCTAACCATAACTCAATGGAAAGTTTCGGGATTGAGAGAAGAGGTTTGTTTGGAGACTTCATTAGGTAGGGGAGTTCCATTTGAACACACGCGACGCGAAGGCGAAGCCCTGTTCCAGGCGAGCTGAACGCATGCGACTGGTTT
This sequence comes from Engraulis encrasicolus, assembly GCF_034702125.1. Lineage (NCBI taxonomy): Eukaryota > Metazoa > Chordata > Actinopteri > Clupeiformes > Engraulidae > Engraulis > Engraulis encrasicolus. The sequence continues at coordinate 42,750,313 of NC_085879.1, forward strand.
CATTCACTGAATAAATCTGAAGCAAGTTGGCCTGCCCCCAGACGACAACTTGTCATGATGTTTTGTGTGCAATGCAATTGCGTATTTCGCCCCTCAAGTAATTGCAGCCATTATTATAAGAAAAAAAGATGTTGCTGCTGAGATTGCAACACAGACGATCAATCGGCTGTTTGGGACCTCCCCTGTCAAACACAGAAACACGGTGTAGACCTAGGAAACATGATCCTGAACACAAACTAATGAACATTTGCGGGGTTGTGAGAATGTGTTTGCTTGGCGACTTGTAAATGGTTACGGGCGATTTCCTTAGAACATGCGAGAAGCGTTTATTGTCATCCAAACCCACAGGGCGATATGCGTAATTTCACTGAATAAACCTCTAAATAGGCAACCACTATTTCTATGTCGTGCGTTTTATATGCAATACAATGCCATATGTCGCCCCTAAAGTGATTGCAGTCATCATGTGTTCATTATATTTCACTTGGTGGTGAACTTTGACGTGCGTCTTCCCCTAAGCTGGAGTAGGCAAAAAAGCTAAAACATAAAGATAACGTATGTCATTTCCCTCTATGAAAGACCGTAAGGAAAACCACTGCTACAAAAAGTAATGGATTATCCTGTTAGACGTTGTACATCCCGTAGAAATTCGATACATGGCTTGGGGAAATAACCGCGTTTTCTTTTTTTCTTTTTTTTTACCGTTGCGCACGGCGAAATGGAGACGCATACCCTATAACACGGATATTTTAGACTTGTTGAAAACTGGGCTGGTCGCCGTG
>NC_085879.1:42788594-42796094 GCF_034702125.1 Engraulis encrasicolus
GGGAAAGCGATGTTGTCCCTCTGTGCTGCTGGTGTGGCTATTGCTGTGCTACGCTCACAGTGGTACGCTCTCTCTCGCTCTAGTGCTACGCTGCTCTCCCCTCTCCAAGCAACAATCGTGACATGTCTGACTGGAACAGTCCATTGTGTTTCGGCGGGGGTGGCACGGGAGGGAATCCAGGACAACTCTCACCATCTCCGCTAAATCTTCCCAATAATTGCACTGAACGCTCTTGTGCGTGAGATACATTTGGGTCACTCTGACTTAACATTGACCGCCCGCGCGCAATGCCGCCTGTCCGAGCCGTCGTGGCATGACCTACGGTTTACGCTTCCATACCGTGACTCCCTACGGATCAGCGCTCGCATTCGCTTGCCTGGGATGGATGGAGATGTCGGGAGGATGGGTCCGTTAAAATGCTCCAAGTTAAAACGCGCACCTTCTATCCTTTCTCCCCCTCTCTCTCTCTCTTTGCTCGAGGATCTCACTTCTCCCCGTGTCAGCACAACACACAGAGAAGCATCTGAGAAAGCAGAGCTTCGTGTGTGGAATATGCTATGGATTTGTCCGCGGCTGCCTCTGCTGAACCCTCTTTGAACCGATGGGAGGGGGTAAAGTGAGGCATTAAAACCCAGTGCATGGTACTAGTTGCCTATTCAGTTAAGGGTCACGGCCACCACAGCTGCACAGTAGCAGCAGCCAGGGAAGCCGACAGAGGGGGCAAAGGGTACAGTTGTCTCGGGCCCCAGGAGATAGGGGGCCCAGAATTGGGTCCCAATTACATTGTATGTATTGGAAAGGGGGCCCTTTCAGATTACGTTGTCCTGGGCCAACCAAAGCTGCCAGCGGCCCTGGCAGCAGTAGCAGTAAGCTGCATGCACTCCAATCATCCATTTCCGTTTTTAATGTCATAAAACTATAATTGTAATAGATTATTCTCGTTCAGTCACAATTAAAATGGCCATGTCCAAATGAAAGGATATGACATAGGACAATAATCTATATTAAAAGGGAGAATAAACTGTGCCATTGTGTTGTTGCAGGTGGTCATGTTGTCAATATTAACAATCACGGATGTATGACTAGACTATTACATGGTTATATGTGTAATCCATAATTAATCTGCAGTAGCCTACGATGAGCTTCATACTGCCAGTGAATATTCACATTCATTCTGATCCATTTAGTCTAAAGAGTTGTAAGTGAATATATATGGGTTTTTTGTTTGTTTGAGTGTTTTTTTTGTTGTTTTGTATTTTTTTTTAGCTTCAAACTTTTCGATCTAGTTCCCGACATCCGATATCAGAATGATAGGCAAAGGCACAAAACATATCTTCAAACTTAAAAAAAAAAACAGTTGGTTGTAGCCCAACCCACCACAGGCTTTGTATTCTATTCTTTTTCTGTTGTATTCTATTCTATTCTATTCTATTCTACTCTATTCTATTCTATTCTATTCTATTCTATTCTATTCTATTCTATTCTAGCCACCATAGAGCAATTCCCCTAGAGCGGGTATATTGTGTAGGCAGCTTCCTACTAGATGTAGCATTTGCACTACTGTACTCTAGATCAGTGTTTCCCAACCTTTTTTGCCCTGGGTACCCCTTAAGACATTTTGTCATATAATAAGTACCCCCCTCACTCAAGCTCTATATATATTCCTCTATACCAATGTGACTATATTCCATATATTTAATAATAATAATAATAATGCATTTTATTTGAAAGCGCCTTTCAAAACTCTCAAGGACACTGTACAGACAGAAACAAAAATAAAACAAGACACATAAACAGAATTTTAAACAAAAATAAATAAATGAATACATTTTTTTTTTAAATATGAAAATAAAATAAAATAAAATAAAACAGAGTTTAAGAATCATAAAGAATAGGCTATTTGAAAAAGATGGGTTTTTAGCCTGGATTTGAAAAGGGGGAGAGAGTCAATATTGCGGATGTCAGGGGGAAGGGCATTCCACAGCTGAGGAGCAGAGCAGCTAAAAGCTCTATTCCCCATGGAATTAAGACGGGCAGAGGGGACAGAGAGGAGAATGGAGGAAGAGGAACGGAGGGGGCGGGAGGGAACAGTCATTTCTCATTATTATGTTTTTGTGTTCTGCGTACCCCCTGAGGTGTGCTTGCGTACCCCTAGTGGTACCCGATGTACCCCTGGTTGGGAAACACTGCTTTAGAACTATATATAGAGTTATATGCAGTGGTGAGAAACAGTGATGGTCAAGTCCAGGGCCGCTGACAGCTTTGGCCGGGCCCAGGACAAATTAATCTGAAAGCCCCCCCCACCCCCAGCCCCACCAACCAATAGATACAATGTAATGGGGACCCAATTCTGGGCCCCCGCTCACCCTAGGCCCCGGAGAACTGACCCCTTTGTGTGTGTGTTTGTGTGTGTGTGTGTGTGTGTGTGTGTGTGTGTGCGCTAAGCTCTCCTGCTGAACTCTCCACAGTAGCTCTCCTAGGGGGCTGTGGTAAAGGTGACTACCCCACAGGAGAGTTGTCGTAGCTGGACTGTCTTTTTTTTAAAACTTCTCCTTTATTTTACTAGGGTAAAAACACATTGAGGCAGTTGCCTCAGAGCAGCAAAAAACGCAAAACGCACTCCATAGGACTCGCAGTACAGACAGAAACAAGTCTTGCAGGAAGCTAGTGGCTACCCCAGAGGAAAGCTACCGTCCAGGGAAGATCTAGCCATTTTGGAGCCCAAGGCAAAATATAAACATGGGCCCTCAAAAGACATTCTTTAATCACGTCACTAATTGGCATGGAAGGAGAGTGGGTGCTATTTTTGGGCAGTCATGGGTGAGCGGTTAGGGCGTCAGACTTGCATCCCAGAGGTTGCCGGTTCGACTCCCGACCCGCCAGGTTGGTGGGGGGAGTAATCAACCAGTGCTCTCCCCCATCCTCCTCCATGACTGAGGTACCCTGAGCATGGTACCGTCCCACCACACTGCTCCCCATGGGGCGCCACTGAGGGCTGCCCCCTTGCACGGGTGAGGCATAAATGCAATTTCGTTGTGTGCAGTGTGCAGTGTTCACTTGTGTGCTGTGGAGTGCTGTGTCACAATGACAATGGGAGTTGGAGTTTCCCAATGGGCTTTCACTTTCATTTTAGTGTTTTGTCTCATATATATCTTTGATTACTTTACATAAGTGACAAATTAAGATCAGGCCTACTTTTTGTGTGTTTACCACGACTGGTGTGACAGCAGATTTGGTCAGCGCCCTAGGCCAGTGTTTCCCAACCGGGGGTACATGTACCACTAGGGGTACGCGAGCATACTGCAGGGGGTACGCAGAAAAACATTGCATGTAGCATAGTCACATTGGGATAGAGGGGGAGATATAGAGGGGGTACTCAGGGTATGAAAAAAAAGCTTAGCGGGTACACGAGACGAAAATGCCTGGGAAACACTGCTCTTCTCAGTTGCCTCGGTTTGCCTAATTCAAACTCCGCCTCTGGCTGCTTTAGCTGGGCTGTCTTGCAGGACGCTAGCTACCTCAGATGCGTGTGTGTGTGTGTGTGTGTGTGTGTGTGTGTGTGTGTGTGTGTGTGTGTGTGTGTGTGTGTGTAGTTTGCTGGGCTGTCTTGCAGGCTGCTTCCCTTGCCTTTCCTGGCCCACACCCACAGGATGTCCCACACCACACCACACAGCCCTCTCTCCCACACCACACCACAGCACAGCCCTCTCTCCCACACCACACCACACCACACCACACCACACAGCCCTCTCTCCCACACCACACCACACCACACCACACCACACCACACCACACAGCCCTCTCTCCCACACCACACCACACCACACCACACCACACCACACCACACCACACCACACCACACCACACCACACAGCCCTCTCTCCCACACCACACCACAGCACAGCCCTCTCTCCCACACCACACCACACAGCCCTCTCTCCCACACCACACCACAGCACAGCCCTCTCTCCCACACCACACCACAGCACACCACACCACACAGCCCTGTCTCCCACACCACACCACACCACACCACACCACACAGCCCTGTCTCCCACACCACACCACACCACACCACATCACACCACACCACAGCCCTCTCTCCCACACCACACCACACCACAGCCCTCTCTCCCACACCACACCACACCACACCACACCACACCACACCACACAGCCCTGTCTCCCACACCACACCACACCACACCACACCACACCACACCACACAGCCCTGTCTCCCACACCACACCACACCCCACACCACACCACACAGCCCTCTCTCCCACACCACACCACACCACACCACACCACACAGCCCTCTCTCCCACACCACACCACACCACACAGCCCTCTCTCCCACACCACACCACACCACACAGCCCTCTCTCCCACACCACACAGCCCTCTCTCCCACACCACACCACAGCACACCACACCACACCACACAGCCCTCTCTCCCACACCACACCACACCACACAGCCCTCTCTCCCACACCACACCACACCACACAGCCCTCTCTCCCACACCACACCACACAGCCCTCTCTCCCACACCACACCACAGCACAGCCCTCTCTGCTTCACATTGTTTGAAAGTAAACAAGCACCAATGAGCCCCATTATCCCTGCTTTACAAAGCAATACCTGGCAGTTACATAGTTTATAGAGATGTTTCAAAGATATATTTTAAAGATACTCCTTATAGCCTATGTTTTCTCCATATCTTAAATAAATAAAACACTTTATACAGTATACTTTAATTGGAAGATTTGGGTTTTTTTTTCGTGTTTATTGGACAGGACAGTGTGAGAGGTGGACAGGAAGCGAATGGGGAGAGAGAGACGGGGGGAGGGGTCGGCCAAGGACCCCGACCGGAAAAACCGAACCCCGGCCAGCCGCATGGTAGACGAGTGCCCTACCGGTTGGCCACGGCAGGGCCTATATACTTCGATTTTATGTGTAAAGAGATGGCAGAGTTATACATTTGCTGTTACCAAAATGGTAATGAGCAAGTCATAATGTGTTACTAAAGACTCTGTGTAATGTTGTAGTCGTGTAGTGGTGGTAAAGTCTCTCAATGGCGAGTATGGCATTCCACTGCCGGTACGGACAGGGTTGCCAGATGAGTCTGATGATTTCCAGCCTAAAAAAATACTCAAAACCCCGTCTAGAAGGACAAAATCCCGCCCAATTCTATTGATTTCTATGGTAAAAATTGGGCGGGCATTTCTGCTAAATGCCATTTTTACCCACACACACGGCCATCCTAAGCAGCCCAATTGGGCGCGAAACAGCCCAATCTGGCAACACTGGGTACGGTGCGCATTATGAGGGTTACATTACCCAACACTGAGTATGTTACAATATGTGACCTTGCCTCCTCCACTTGTGCTTGTTTCCTCGTACCAGGAAGTAATATGTCATGATGACATCACTGACAACAGCATTATATTTCAATATCTCGCAAAAGCTCAATTGTAAAGTCTTTTTCTCATTTGCAATTGGGATGGTGAATGAAAAACAGTCCCTCAAAAGTTGTGTGTGGCTAGGCTGACAGCTGGGGAACTTTATCGTTTTCTCCACGGAGGATGGGCCAGGATGCGGGGCGAGGCCACAAGCACAAGTGGAGGGGGCAAGGTCGCATATTGTAACGCACTCACTAGCTCAGGGAAACTGCTTGTTCTTTCAGATTCTGAGTTCCCTCTGACAGACTCAGCCTTTTCTGCTCTGGACTAGTGGCAAACCAAGGGAGGCGGGTCAACCATGGCGTTTGAGAACGTCAGTTGTTATGGTTTTGGTCAGACCAAGTCTCAAAGAGATTTGAAAGTCATGATCATAAGGCTAACATTACATTACTTTACACCTAGCTAACGCTTTTTTTATTCAAAGCGACTTCACAGTCATTCTAGGTACATTGGTTACAGTCCCTGCTGGAGCAGTGTGGGGTTAGGTGCCTCGCTCAAGGGAACCTCAGCCATGGAGTGAGCTAGAGAGAGTGGAAGGGTGGGGTTCGAACCTGCAACCCTCTGATCTAAAGCCTATCTACCTTAACCACTAACCCACGGCTGCCCACCGCTTGCCCACCGTGGCTGCCTACCATAATTTGCTTGAATGGAACTTGAATGGACCAGGGCATCGCCAGACCTATTTTACAGGGGTATGTGCCAGGGTATTGATTTGATGAGCCTGCAGTATGGGTTTCACAAAAAACAACAACCTTGCTACCTTGGAATGTAGCTCAAGTTTAGCACACAGAGTAATCTACAGAATGTGCACAAAATAGCGCACATGCCCTACTTGCAATAATATAATAATAAATTCAGGTAAAACAAGCTTTTAAAATAAATAACTGCTCTCTCTGTGCCCTACTGTGCCCCTGTATACCATTGGGCTAACTGATGCCCCTGGAATGAACAGAACCACACAGATAGTTCTTAGTTCTGCATTCATATTCTGCTCCAGTAAGTATGGCCACATAAACCTTGACCAAGGCAACTGAAGACAGCTTTCAGACTACCCAGGGACCTGCCATCAATAACTCCCAGCACACACTTTTACTGTGATATAGACTCATGCGAGTGAGCAGATACACACATACACACACACACAGTTTATACACACGCACGAAAGCACGCACGCACGAAAGCATGCACACACGCACACGCGCACACACGCACGGGCACACACACACACACACACACACACACACATATACACACACACACATATACACATATACACACGTACGCACGCACGCATGCATGCACGCACACACGGGCACACACACACACACACACACACACACACACACACACACACACACACACACACACATATACACATGCACACACGTACGCACGCACGCATGCATACACGCACGCACGCACGGGCACACACACACACACACACACACACAGTGGCAGGTTTGTGTTTAAAAGAGCATGCATTAAAAGCACAGTGAATTAACACACAGTAGAAGTGGATGACGGGCAAACTCATTTCGCAGGAGATAATATCTCAGTTGGATGACACACACACACACACACACACACACACACACACACACACACACACACACACACACACACACACAAGCATGCATGCACACACATGCAAAAACGTGCGCGTGCGCGTGCGCACACACCCACACCCACACACACACACACACACACACACACACACACACACACACACACACACACACACACACACACACACACACACACACACACACACACACACACACACACACACACACACACACACACGGCCACTGGGCCCGGGGTAAAGTCATCTGACTAGGCCCCCTCACCCAACACATGCAATGATTTCAGAACCCAATTCTGCCCCCCCCCTCCTTCTCTCTGGGCCCGGAACAACTGATTCCTTTGTCCCCCTTGTCGGCTTCCCTGCACACACACACACACACACACACACACACACACACACACACACACACACACACACACACACAGGAGAATGAGAGGAAATACTGCCACC
>NC_085879.1:42821094-42823594 GCF_034702125.1 Engraulis encrasicolus
TCTTTTCATAGCCAGAATTGGGAGATACGTCCGCGGTAAAAATCGCATTGGTCTTCTCCACTGCTGAATCTGTTCCCAGTTCGTGCACTCGATCGTCTTTTTCATCATCAAAGGCATCCCAGTCATCATCAGACTGCCAGTCGCCTTTGTCCTTGTCATTGTTGTCCAAAAATGAGGAGTAAATACGGCTATTTACGAGACGAAACATTAATCAAACTTGCAATAACACTAACCATGCTTGGTTTGTTGCGGATGTAAGTGAGAGAACTGCGCATGCCCGTAGAGCACGCGGTGGGCGTTTGACCAATCACGGAGCTTGATCTTGACAAGCATAGCAACAAGAGGGTTTGGTTTACTCTTTTGATTGGCTCTTTTAAAAGAACTACAAAATAATATCGCCATTTGACCTACGTGATTGGACAGGGCATTTCATTAGCTTTCTCCTCGTACCAAACACTTGGATGATCCGCAACAGATCGGAGGTTGTTTCGGTCGGGGAAAAGTGGCCCATTTCGGCTTTCTCTTTGCTCAGTGAAGCCTGAACTTTTGATCACGCTGGCATAATTGACATAATAAACATCTTTATTGACCGAATTTGAATGTAATGACCATGGAAATTGAAAATATAAGTGTTAAGGTACCGTTTTCTTCCAAGATGTCAAAACACATAGAAAATCGCTTCCCTGACTAAATTTGGCTGTAGCTCTGAACGCGGCTGCGCGACTTATGCCTGGTTTCGTGGTGAGGGGTCACATATGTCTTGTCTGAATAAGGTATGTGCTATGTCATGTCTGTATAGGGTATGCGCTATGTCATGTCTAAATAAGGTGCTATGTCATGTCTGAATAGGGTATGTGCTATGTCATGTCTGAATAGGGTATGTGCTATGTCATGTCTGAATAAGGTGCTATGTCATGTCTGAATAGGGTATGTGCTATGTCATGTCTGAATAGGGTATGTGCTATGTCATGTCTGAATAAGGTGCTATGTCATGTCTAAATAAGGTGCTATGTCATGTCTGAATAAGGTGCTATGTCATGTCTGGATAGGGTATGTGCTATGTCATGTCTAAATAAGGTGCTATGTCATGTCTGAATAAATGTGCTATGTCATGTCTGAATAAATGTGCTATGTCATGTCTGAAAAGGGTATGTGCTATGTCATGTCTGAATAAATGTGCTATGCCATGTCTGAATAGGGTATGTGCTATGTCATGTCTGAATAGGGTATGTGCTATGTCATGTCTGAATAGGGTATGTGCTATGTCATGTCTGAATAAGGTGCTATGTCATGTCTGAATAAGGTGCTATGTCATATCTGGATAGGGTATGTGCTATGTCATGTCTGAATAAGGTGCTATGTCATGTCTGAATAAATGTGCTATGTCTTGTCTGAATAAATGTGCTATGTCATGTCTGAAAAGGGTATGTGCTATGTCATGTCTGAATAGGGTATGTGCTATGTCATGTCTGAATAAGGTATGTGCTATGTCATGTCTGAATAAGGTGCTATGTCATGTCTGAATAAATGTGCTATATCATGTCTGAATAAATGTGCTATATCATGTCTGAATAAGGTGCTATGTCATGTCTGATAAAATGTGCTATGTCATGGGGGTAAAAGGACAAATTAATGGGTGGGCAATTGTTTTGGCCGAAGGGCAACATTGGGTAAAGAAAATCAGGCTGAAGGTCCTGATCAGGGACAACTTGTGTCAGTATGGTAATATGAAATACTGGCCTCCTTAGATACACACGTACAGTGCCCTCCATAATTATTGGCACCCCTGGTTGAGATGTGTTAAAAGCCTTAAAATAAATTCAGTGTTTATTGCAGAAGAATACTGTCACACTGAAAATTGTAGGAAAATGTAGCCTTCAACTCAAATGAATTGTAAGACAGAAAAAAAAAACATGACTAAAAAATAATTATTTTTCATTAAATCACCTGTTCCACAATTATTGGCACCCTTAACAATTCCCAGGAAATAAATGTAATTGAAGCATTTCTGTCATTTCTACAGTAGTTTACAAAGTTTACCAGAGTATGTAGGAACATTTAATTAGTAATTCATCACTTCCTGTTTCCCTGGGGTATAAATATGACGTGACACCGAGGCCATTTCTCTTATCCACTCTTAAACATGGGAAAGACAAAGGAACACAGCATACAAGTGAGGCAGATGTGCGTCGACCTTCACAGGTCAGGCAGAGGCTACAAGAAGATTGCCACTCAACTGCAGCTGCCCATATCCACTGTGAGAGGAATAATTAAGAAGTTCAAAACAACTGGAACAGTGGTAAACAAGCCTGGACGAGGACCCAAGTTTATTTTGCCACCACGCACAGTGAGGAGGATGGTAAGAGAAATCAAAAGATCTCCAAAGCTCACTGTTACAGAATTAGAATAAATGGTAGCATCCTGGGGTCACACAGTCTCCAAATCAACCATCAGGCGCTGTCTACACGCCAACAAGCTGTTTGGGAGGCATGCACGGAGA
>NC_085879.1:42833594-42836094 GCF_034702125.1 Engraulis encrasicolus
TCGAGAAACATTGAGATTTCGGGGGGAAAACGCAGCTTATCAATTAATCGTAAGTCGATCGATAAGGCTATCAACTAATGATTAATGAATTAATCGATAATTTGCATCATTTAGGACACATAGCATACACACATTCCACACTGGACATTTAGTCCAGTGTTTCTCAACCTTTTTTTAGGCGATGCACCCTTTCAATTCATGAAAAATATCAAGGCACCCCAAACCGACTAGCCGTAACCTAGCATCACATCCAATAGCACACAAGCTTAAAAAAGTAACACATTTGGAGACACACAACCTACGTTGCAGCTGGGGCGACCAATATTTACTTTATTGTGCATGGCAGATCAAAGATTCCAATGACTAACATTAACTTATCAATTTAGACAAATATGATTTATATTATATAATTTATTTATCAGCGACGTTTCCGCGGCACCCCAGGTTGCCCCGGCACCCCTGTTGAGAAACACTGATTTAGTCAATATACCAAAAGTTGTGCATCCCATTGAAGTCCCATGGAGTCACAAAATGATAGTAGGTTGATACATGGATACAATATATAAAATGAGATGAGACGTAAGAAAATAGAAATATGGTAAATCAATAAAACATGATAAAGGAGGAAGAAAAACAAGATCAAATAAATTATATTTAGAGATGTTCTGTAGTGCCAGCGCAGCTACAGCAGAACCAGAAATGGCTCCAAAGACAAGTCCAAACTGAACTGAACTGTGTTGCTCTGATGTGGTGGGCAGACAGACAGACAGAGAAAATGGTGTTCGAAAATAAACTGTGGAGAATGGCCTACTTTTAAAATAACTTTTGAAAGAACTTGGAAACAACATCATTTTGACATGAACTGATTTTGTGTGAGCAACACAGCTTCTGGTAGATACACAGACAGACTGCACAGACATACGCACACACACAGTAAACACTGAAATGGATGAATCGCAAACAAGGTCAGACAAGTGTGCGCGTGTGTGTGTGCGTGCGTGCATGCGTGCGTGCATACCTGTGTGTTTATAAAGGCAAAGTCAATTAAAGAGCTCAAATTGGTTCCTGTTGAGTAGTTTTGTGAGAGGAGAACACGATCTCTCCCCTTGACAAACTTGTCAGTGACACTATAGCCTTAAGGCAGAGGCTGACAAGGGAACAAGGATAAGAAGGTGTGTGTGTGTGTGTGTGTGTGTGTGTGTGTGTGTGTGTGTGTGTGTGTGTGTGTGTGTGTGTGTGTGTGTGTGTGTGTGTGTGTGCGTGTGCGTGTGCCCGTCTGTGTGTGTGTGCGCGCGAAGAATATAGAATATAGAATATAGAACTCGGGCGTATTTTTCACGCCGTTGACCGGTGGTGTCTCATTCAAATGAATGGCAAAGTAGCACGCTAGCTTTGGCTGTGGGGAGGGTTTTGAACATGACTGGCCGCGCGCGCCGACGCTGTCAATGTGAAAGGCAGAGTAGAACACACCGGCCGAAACTAAGCAGAAAGACCGCGTCCGACTCGCGTACGTTTCGTTAGGCTTTGGTATGTTTGACACCTTACGCATCAATTTATGGATCATGGGTTGTAAATTAACCATGTGTTCCTCCCGTTTTTAAGAAAAGTGTACGGTATAGAGCTTGAAAGTCCCGCCCCTTAGTTCCGCATTTCACGGGACCTAAGCTGACCATCTAACAACATGGTTGCGAGTAAATATCTTCAGATCTCAGTCATTATATGCGCTGGGCTACAAATAAGCTGTTTAAGAGGCAAGACAAAGATTATTCATGCAGAAGTGTCAATGTTTTGTTCCGAGGCCATCTGCAAGAAAAATGTGAAGAAACACAACTTTCAAAAAAGTTTGGGGGTTCGTACGAAAAATAAAACAAAAATATCAGAAACTACATATGTGGAGCTCGGGGCACAACTCGAAGGGGATCGAAATATCATTTTAATACCGCGATTGGATTACAAGCTACGATTTTCGGCTGAAAACGCCGTTGAGGTCCCAAGAAATCAGGGGAAGTGACATCACTTTCAAGCTCTATGGGGTACCCGCTAGGGGTCCCGGCACCCTGTTTGGGAACCACTGGAGTAGCGCACAGCATCTGTAGTAGAGGGGTGGATACTGAAAACATGGGTAGTGTGTGTGTGTGTGTGTGTGTGTGTGTGTGTGTGTGTCTGTGTCTGTGTCTGTGTCTGTGTCTGTGTCTGTGTGTATCTTTCCCTCCATAAATTCTCTCTCTCTCTCTCTCTCTCTCTCTCTCTCAATCTCTCTCCCCCCTCTCTCTCTCTCTCTCTCTCTCTCTGTCTCTCTCTCTCTCTCTCTCTCTCTCTCTCTCTCTCTCTCTCTCTCTCTCTCTCTCTCTCGGACTGCTTCTGCCTCTCTGTCTCTTTCTCTGACTCTCTGTATCTGACCCCACCACATCTGTCTGTCTGTCTGTCTGTCTGTCTGTCTGTCTGTCTGTCCGTCTGTCCGTCTGTCTGTCTCTCTCTCACTCACACGCACACGCGCACG